>NC_079165.1:89501968-89619468 GCF_947568905.1 Ostrea edulis | reverse complement strand
AACACTGAGGTGGGTACCTATCTAGTCATTAAAAAGAGAGGCACCTCATAAATGTAGACAACACTGAGGTGGGTACCTATCTATAGTCATTGAAAAGAGAGGAACCTCATAGTTGTAGACAACACTGAGGTGGGTACCTATCTACAGTCATTAAAAAGAGAGGGACCTCATAAATGTAGACAACACTGAGGTGGGTACCTATCTACAGTCATTAAAAAGAGAGGCACCTCATAGATGTAGACAACACTGTGGTGGGTACCTATCTACAGTCATTAAAAAGAGAGGCACCTCATAGATGTAGACAACACTGAGGTGGGTACCTATGTACAGTCATTAAAAAGAGAGGTACCTCATAGATGTAGACTGTACAGAAGGTAGGTACTCCCCTACAGTCATTAAAAAGAGAGGCACCTCATAGTTGTAGACAACACTGAGGTGGGTACCTATCTACAGTCATTGAAAAGAGAGGCACCTCATAGCAGAAGACAGTACAAAAGGTTGGTACCATGTGAAAGTATAAAAATGAGTTACTCCCTAGTAGTACACACTATAGAAAGTGGAATGTGCTAAAACAAGAGGAACCTCATAGCAGAAGACAGACCAGAAGCTGGTTACTTCCCTGTGGTCATTATAATTATATAATCATTAAAAAGCAGAGGTTCCTCATAGTTATAGATGCTGCAGAGGGGAGATATGTCGTAAGAGTTACTAAAGGTTTGTGGGATTTCATAATCAATAGCAGGTATTACAGAATGTGGGCACCTCATAGTAAATACTAAATATTTAGGTACTTCATAATGGATACTTAAAATGTTGGTACCTCATAGCACCTCAGATACCACAATGGGTGAAATTTACACTAAGTATACGGTCACGTAATAAGCGTGTAAATTTCCCTCACACGTATAGTTTTAAATATTTGATAAGATATATGTATTATATTTAGTTACTGCATATTTTCCCCCTCCCCTCGCTTAATGTTGGACATGGAAAAACGTGTAAATAACCCACTTTTACAGTATTTAAAAGTTATGACTGCTCCGGATATTTATCTTAGTTGTCAGGCTAATGAAACAAGATTATAAATTTGAATTCCATTTTCAGTGCCCCCACTGTTCGTCATCGAGTTCCTCCACAGAATTTTTGACACATTTGAAGACTACTTTACAGAATGTTCAGAGACAGCACTAAAGGAACACTATGTCATTGTGTACGAGGCAAGTCCCAAGTTATGATCAATTTCTTGCTCCTCCCAATATGTGTTATTTATCATTAACTTTTCATTTGAGACCTCAGGAGACTGGAAGATAGACATTATATCTTTGATGGAACTCTTATGGAACTATAAAAGTAATATGTATCAATATGATAATAGAAGAAAACTACATGTAAAAAATTTTAATGATGGATGTTTGGTGTCAAAATCTTGGGTGAAATACACCAACCAAAATTTCACTGGTATAAATCGACAGTCAGGCAACTTTTGCATAGCTTAAACTGCAAAGGTTTTATTGATATGTAAACATACTTTTATGACATTCCTTCAAAACCTTACATGACCAGTATGTAACCAAGTTACAAGGGTTCAATGAATATGAACATAGGTAAATAAAAAAAGGAAACTGCATTTCCCAAGTCTTGTAAACCTCTTGTAAGCATAAGATAAAGAAATTGCACTGTAATGGCTAAAATCCTGGACTCAGATCTATATTTACTGCATTTCAAACTTTATATAATTATGACTATCGCAAACAATTAAGTTCTACAGCTTTATGCAAAAGTATTTTGCCTGAGAATTATATTTGACACGAGATGATGACATAATTCAGCATATCTATTTTTTCTCCTGAAATCACATAACACACTCTAGTATTTACAAAGTCTTTCCAATCTGTGTTTTGACAGCTGCTGGATGAGATGTTAGACAATGGATTCCCTCTGGCAGTAGAGGCTAACATCCTGAAGGAACTTATTCGACCTCCAAATTTCCTACGGACAATCACTGACACAGTCACTGGAAAATCTACAGGGTAATACAATAAAATCGACTACAGGGTCATACGAAAATGTCTACAGAGCAATGAAATAAAATCTACAGAGTGGTACAAAAAAATTATACAGTGTAGTAGCAAACTAGTTTTGAAAACTCTACTGGTGATACAATAAAATCTACAGGGAAATACAAAAAATCTACTTGGTAATACAACAAATTTACAGAGTATTGTCAAAAATATATTCAGGGTAATACATTAAAATCTAAAGAGTAGTACTAAAAATTCTCTCTGGTAATGCAATGCAGGTTACTTTCATACTAGCAAATGGTGCCATTATAAATGCCAAAAAAAGCTATATAGTTTCATGCATATTTGCCTATGGCTATGATCGAAGATTCTGTTCAGCTACATGTACAAGGATTGACAAAAGCAAAAGTAGATAGTCAACAATGCAGACTTAATCCAGACTGATGCTTTAGTACCTTGATACTAGATCGGAGTGAGGACTGAGGAATTGGTTGTGTTGTTAAATTTGACTGACGCTTTAGTACCTTGATGTGTTATTGGATTTGACTGATGCTTTAGTACCTTGATACATGAATTTCCTCACTCCACTCAAGTATAAAAGGGGTACCTGGCTATAGACAGTGAAAGATATTGTTAGAATGTCAGTGCTCTAGTGCATGTAATGGCAGCTTGCACTGTATGCTTCCTAGGAGGCTGAGAAAGTTCTAGATTGATATAAGGTCTGCCGGGGTAATAATGTACATTGATTATTGTAAAGCGCTTTGAGCAGCATACGCTGGAAAAGGCGCTATATAAAACCAATCATTATTATTATTATTAGATCGGAGTGAGGACTGAGGAATTGGTTGTGTTGTTGAATTTGACTGACACTTTAGTACCTTGATGTGTTATTGGTTTTGACTGATGCTTTAGTACCTTGATACTAGATCGGAGTGAGGACTGAGGAATTGGTTGTGTTGTTGAATTTGACTGATGCTTTAGTACCTTGATAGTAGATCGGAGTGAGGACTGAGGAATTGATTGTGTTGTTGAATTTGACATTCCTGCTGTTAAGGAATACTGCTTTGGTACTTTACAGTCTGGCTTATATAAGTTTGAGTACTAAAGAAGTTATCATGTTCACACTATTGGCGTGGTTCATATTGAAGCAATTCATGTTGTATTTTAATGGTAGAGTGTGAGACTTCTCTACTAAAATACCATTGTTTACAGGGTCAGTGCTACACTGCCCACTGGTCAGTTGTCAAATGTACCCTGGAGAAGGACGGGTGTGAAATACACAAACAATGAAGCCTACTTTGATGTGATTGAGGAAATCGACGCCATCATAGATAAACAAGGAAACACAGTCATTGCCGAGGTCCAGGGATATGTAAGTAGTCATAGCAACATTCATACTAAAGTTAATTCTGTTACGATTAATGGTGGGAAATCGGAAAATATTCAAACTAATCAATTGTAAGAAATAAGCAAAGGACTATAAACTGTTAATCAATTTCTCATTCTTTATTATGAAATGAAAATATGTGATTGTTGTATGTTTCACAGCTGACTTGAACTTTTATTGAATATTACTTAATTTAGCTTTATCCCCTCATGGCCTGTCATATAGAGACTTTTTTGTTAAAAAGTTATTTGTACTCAATATGAAACTGACTTTACATTTCAGCAGGAGCGTCACTTCAATGTCAATGTGATCTTGTCAAAACATTCAAAGAAACCTCTTTAAAAAATTCATCACACAAGCAGATGGATGTGTTCTAAAATGAATGTAAAGGTGAAGATAATTTTTCCTCCATTTACTTGCAGATTGACTGTTTAGTGAAGTTAAGCGGGATGCCAGATTTGACCCTGTCCTTCATTAACCCACGTCTGCTAGATGACATTAGTTTTCATCCATGTGTTCGGTATAAACGATGGGAGGTGAGAAAAGTTTGAGTGATTTCTGTGTCTCATGCAGAACTGATTTTTTATGATAGATCACCTGCAGTGGTATATTTTCCTTGAACATTTTAGTTAAATCTTTGATTCAAATACTGTAAATGTATTTTTCATGCGTTGTACTTATTTCCGCTAAGTCTGCTGTCACATTGCAATTTCATACTGGTGGACTTAAAGTATGCAAGTTATTTTCATGTAAACTATATGCAACTCCACGGAATTTCATACCTGCAGATGAATTCAAAACTGATAATGTATTTTTCATGCGTTGTACTTATTTCCGCTAAGTCTGCTGTCACATTGCAATTTCATACTGGCGGACTTAAAGTATGCAAGTTATTTTCATGTAAACTATATGCAACTCTGCGGAATTTCATACCTGCAGATGAAATCAAAACTGATAATCGTCGAAATTATGACCGCATGGAATCAAATACTTCTCTAGTACTATATTGATTGCAGTAATTTTCCCCCATTGTGAAGTACTTGCGTTACTAGTAAACCTTTATATTTCAGAGTGAAAAGGTGTTGTCATTTGTTCCGCCGGATGGAAACTGTAGACTAGTCTCGTATCACATAGGATCCAACAAGTAAGTAAATGCCTGATAGGAATGGTCAGGAAAAGAGATGATTCAACTTAAACACTGAAACACATGGAGTAAAATGAAAGATGATGCAAAACTGTCTTTTGGAAGATATATGAATTTACGGTTCCTCGAGTCGAAGTCTACGGTGGCAATTGTAGAACTGTAACATGGAATGACCACAAATTGTTTATTTTGGTTATAGTATGGTCGCTGTGCCTCTGTACATCAGACACAATATTCAGTATAGAGAGGGAAGTGGAGGACGGTTTGAAGTCACAATTGGACCGAAACAAACCATGGGGAAAGTGGTAAGTCAAGCAGATTAGATAGATACCAGTTACAACAGAATCCCAAAAATACGGGAAAAGTGTCAGTCAAACAATGAACTTTAACGTATCGAGGGACTTGGCTGTCGGTTCCGTGTTCCTTTATTCCTGCAGATGACTAATGAATTCTTCCAGAAGGTTCCTCTGTGTTTTAGTGTTGATTGAATGTTTCAGACAGCAAGCACACGGGTCAATTGATATCAGTACATTTCAAGTTCAGGGAGGGATCTGCACCATAAATGTTATTCTATGGAGTCAACATTGTAGATAATAAATTGTGAAGCAAAAATGCATTTTCTACAGTTTATGTTGGTACGAAAATGATACAAGAGACTTGCATATTTCAAGTTGTTCCAAGATCACTGTTCATGACCAAATTGAACCCAAACTCACTCGCTGTTCATGAACAAGTTGAACCCTATATAATAGCTGTTAATGACCAGATTGAACCAGTATCAGAACTATGAGTTAAAATGACCAAATTTACAAAGAGCTTTGTTCTGTTTTTGCAGGTAGAGAACATATCCATGGAAGTGCCCTTCCCCAAGTCCGTTCTGAATCTCACCCTGACACCCTCACAAGGAAAATACACCTTTGATCCTGTAGGTAAAATACTCACCTGGGATGTCGGGCGAATGGATACCACTAAACTCCCCAGCATCAAAGGCAATGTGAGTTCAATGTATAGACTAGTCTGTTATGGAGATACACGTTTCTGACACTTTCTCAAAATTAATTTTTCATCTTAATATGAGAAGTTCTTGTATGATTTCTGAAATAGGTTTAAATTTTATATTGTAGTTATATTACATTACATTGTATATAGTCCTGGGTAGCTCAGGGGTTAAATCCCCAAACTAGTATTGCAAGTGTCCCAGGTTCCATACCCGATTGTTCCAAAGATTTTTCACTCCTTCTTTGTTACAGTAATGTCCATTTATACAACTTATTGTAATACATAAGAGCTGACTTTACATTTTTACTTGTTACAACCAGGAACTATCAAAATAGGCTAACTCGAAAACAGATAAATACCCCAATATTTTTTGTGGAAAAGAGTTAGATTACAAGTGAATTTAGCGTAAAATGTCACGAAATATTTAATATCATTGAGAAACGTGTCAAAACCTTTGGACAGTCAGTTTTCCCAAATCCCTGAATGTTTATAGTTTGGTGTGAATAATAAGTACAGCAAAATCTGTGTAATCCGACATATTAACAACATTAAACAAATTTTTTGTTGGCTGGTACTCGAATTTTACACTCATATGGAGACATCTTTTTGTTGGAATAAACAGTGTGTGTTGAAAACAATGACAATATGAAATTGAGAATGAAAATAAGGGTCAGAATGTCCAGTGAAATGGATTGCTGAGGTGCTGGATTAGGCAGTTTTCACTGTACCTGATAAAAATGCGGTTAACCTTTGTGCCAAAATACACTGACAGGTGCACTTTTAGAATTTAAAGTACTCTAATAGTAATGACCTTGATTTAATAAAATCATTGTCTGAAAATGTTCTTTTTCTGAAACATGTATACATTTTTTAGGTAAATTTCCTGTAATTATTAATTTGTTTTTTGTTTTCATTGATTACAGATAAGTTTACAGAGTGGTCACCCCATACCAGAGTCGAACCCCACAATAAATGTAAGTCATACCATGATATTTACCACAGTCCAACCCCACAATAAATGTAAGTCACTCCATGATATTTACCACAGTCCAACCCCACAATAAATGTAAGTCACTCCATGATATTTACCACAGTCCAACCCCACAATAAATGTAAGTCACTCCATGATATTTACCACAGTCCAACCCCACAATAAATGTAAGTCACTCCATGATATTTACCACAGTCCAACCCCACAATAAATGTAAGTCACTCCATGATATTTACCACAGTCCAACCCCACAATAAATGTAAGTCACTCCATGATATTTACCACAGTCCAACCCCACAATAAATGTAAGTCACTCCATGATATTTACCACAATCCAACCCCACAATAAATGTAAGTCACTCCATGATATTTACCACAATCCAACCCCACAATAAATGTAAGTCATACCATGATATTTCAACACCTGGTATTAATTTGAAAGTTTTTCTTTACCTTGAATTAATGAATCAATCTTTGTACAGTATAAACTTTTGCCAAATTCTTAATAAATGTCTCTCAAATTTGAAATGAATTTCATATTATATCTGATTACAAAATAGTACATGTATTTGTATATAAAATATCATAAAATAAAGTCTGATGACAATATTTATATACAGTATTTGTAGATTTTCACAGTCAGTCAGATGGCAATATCTGTGTATTTGTAGATAAATTTCACAATCAGTCAGATGGCAATATCGGGAGTCAAGGTGAACAGACTGGACATGTATGGAGAGGTAGGACAGAAATGAATGTTTACACAAACCTTGTATGGGTAATTTTGATTGGTTTATACCTTGTGTAGGTAATTTTTGATTGGTGCAGACCTTGTATGAGTAATTTTGATTGGTTTATACCTTGTATGGGTAATTTTGATTGGTGCATTATTTAATTTTGACTAAATAACATATGTATACTGTAAATCTGGAAAGTCTGCATAACTTTCTTTCTGCAAAATTGGGTAAAAAATGCTATAAATATTCCCAAAATTTTGTGGATCATTACTGTGCCGCTACAAGGCACAGTAAGTTTTTTCATTGAAATTATTGTTTAGTAGCAGTACCTACATGATAATATCTGGGCATTCTATATATTTAGTAGCAGAAGCAGACAGTCACCCAGATTTGACTTGGGGACTATTTTTTGTTATTTTTTATGTCTGCTGTTCTTTCAATTATTACATTGAATCAATCAATTTCGCAAGAAATGAAATTTACCCAAGTAACTGTTTATTAATGGTTATTGATTTCTAATGCAAGCTGATGCAGTTATTGTCATAGACAGTGCTAATTGTTTCTAAAGTTTCAGAGATTGATATCTAAATATAGTCAATTACCTTTTTAAAAAGTGATTTGATATGGAATTGAATAACATAACCATTCCTATAGATCGTCATATTTTATCACATAGTTTATATGCCTGTGTGACATATTTTATCACGTACAGTTTATATGCCTGTGTGACATATTTTATCACGTACAGTTTATATGCCTGTGTGACATATTTCATAACCGTTACACATATTTCAATTTTTGTAGAAATACAAACCCTTCAAGGGAGTTAAATACATCACTCGAGCAGGAAAGTTTCAGTTCCGGACTTAAAACATCAGTCTTAGTGTTGTGACTGATGAACAACCTTCAAATTGACAGACCAATGTAAGAGTGAGAGAGTGAAAGAAATAATTACAGGCCTGGTTCTGTGGCATTCAAGAAAGCAAGAAAACTTCCAGCAGCAGATGGGCCGAGCTACAGACTTGTGTTCCTGCAGACTGCAATATATATCTTTGTAGGGAATGCATTCACTGGTAGAAGCTAGGACTACAGATGATCAAAGTTTTGTTTTAGCAATGAAAAATTTAATTATTTATTTTGATTGTTGATGTACATTGAACTAATACTATATGTACTTCTGATATTAAATGTATAAAATCAATAATGACTGTTGAGGGTTTGATCGGAACATGATAAAACTGCAACACCACATCAGCCCAAGTTGTGCATGTTTACAAACTGTGATATGTGATTATTTTCAAAATGTTACATGCATGATAATTTGAAATTTATACAAACTATCACTTGTGTTAGGAGGAGATATTGAAAATGCATTTCACACCAGAGAAAACTTATGACTGGAAGGAGAAGGATATGTACCATATTTTGAAATCAATTACTTTAAATGTGAATTTTATTTAGTAAAACAAGAAGTACTGTGAGCAATACCCCCCACTTACCCCAATCTCCCAAAGGGTGTTGTTAATAGGTATAAATTACCTCTTTCCTGAGTGTAAAAATATGGTATGCCTTTGTAGAAGAAAATGGAAGATATAGTCCAAACACAAATCCATGGCATAAACCTATAATTTTGACCTTGAGATCAAAGGTCAAGGTCATAAAGAGGTCATGAATGTACATGACACATAGTCTCAAGGTGATACACCCATGTCTTGTGGTATGACCATGTCAAAACCCTATAATCAATTTTGACCTTGAGGTCAAAGTTCAAGGTCATATAGAGGTCATGAAGGTACTTGACACATCGTCTCATGCTGATACACTCATGTGTCAAATATGATATGCCTATGTCAAAGAACAAAGAAGTCATGGCCCTGACACAAATCCATTGTAAAAACCTTTAATTTTGACCTTGAGGTCAAGGTCATATGGAGGTCATGAAGGTACATGACACATCGTCTCATGGTGATACACTTATGTGTGAAATATGGTATGCCTATGTCAAAGAACAAAGAAGTTATGGCCTGGACACAAATCCATTGTAAAAAACTTAATTTTGACCTTGAGGTCAAGGTCATATAGAGGTCATGAAGGTACTTGACACATCGTCTCATGGTGATCTACCTGTGTGCCAAATATGGTATGCCTAAGTCAAAGAACAAAGAAGTTATGGCCCGGACACGAATCTGCACGGACAGACAGAGTGATTCCTATATACCCCCCAGAACTTCGGTCGGGGAGTATAAAAAGTGCAGTTTTAATAGAAAAGAAGGTAGATAGGGTAAATAAAAAATTGAAAAACCCTGTGAAATTGGAACTCCCAATCTTCATATTAATAGAAGTTATACATTGTCCCACTGCACTAACCAGCTAGGCAATAGAATTTAGACAAGACATAAGATTCTAATATTTATTTTTCCATTTATGGTTTAAAAGGAAGTCGGCCATTATGATGATTTATTATTCATCCAGTAAAACACAAATGCTAAAACTCAAGAGTTCATAGTTTCCAATACGAGAAGCTCACCACAAAATATCACATTTCAGTACTGAGGTTAGATGTGTATGTCTGAATCAGAAATCTGGCACCCAGCCACATCCTGTGCAGAGTTTATTGTTGCTATGGTGATTGTCCTGACGTGGGCACACTTCCTGTTGCTCTAGGACTTGGCATGGTAGATTTGTGTGAGTGGCGTCGCAGAAGGGCGGGTCTTTGGAGTATTTACAGGCACAGATCTGATATAGTCTCTGTTCTTTGTTGACTGTCCACCTCAGGGGTTTAATACCAGTCCCTCTGTGTGAGCCTGTGTAAAGACACATTCTATTTATACATGTAGCATTTGATACTATGTATTTTTAAAGTTATTACAGTAAAACATGTTTACAGCAAACTTATAATGAATTCCTGCATGCAACGAAGTGATTTTCATTCCCTGTAGTTTTAAAATGTATTATGAACTTCATTGGATATAACGAATCAACAGTGTCTGTCCCCAGCACTTCATTACTATAACCGTGTTTTATTGTTCATGTTCAATTTACTTAATTGTGTAAGACTTTTAAAGATTTTATTCAAAATCATATTAGTAAAAGAGGGCCCACAGATTACCATATTTACCACAGGCACTTGTTTCTGTAAATGACTTACGACCTCTGTATACTAATAATATTAGTATCAGAGGTCATAAGTCATGTACAGAAACAAGTGCCTGTGATATTTACATATGGAACACTGAATTTCCAAGGTGCAAAATTGGTTTCATTTGTAAATATCTTTGGTTTGATAGCTTGCTTTTAAATAACATAATCATTCTACATGGAAAATTATCATCTATGTTTAATTATTTCCACCACAGTAGCAATGTTTGAATATGAGGCCTTGATTTTCAATTTTTTTGTCTTTCATGTACTGTAAGCCACTGTTGTTGCTCAATGGAATAAAAAGAGATATCGATGTTCTCTGTAGATAAGTTTATGTATGAATGAACTTACCATCACACCAGGGCTGCTTCTTACTTAGTCCACAAGCACACCAAAGTTTGACATCACCTTTCTTCAAACCAGAGACTGTGCATGGACCATACTGCAAGAAAATGACAAATTAATGGACAGCTAAGGTTTGTACGAGTCGCCTTGAGCTTGTAAACATTAACCTCTCCTAAGGCCTTAGAGACGGACCATGATTAAATACTACAGAATTTACAACTTCATGTCGAATATGTTCAAATGTTCCAATTCAAAAGCAGAAACGCCTCTTCAGAATCTTGATACATGTACAATACCCATCAGGAAAGCTACAACTTTAGCAAAATATAATATCGCCCTAGCAACATGTAACAGCATCAAGGAACATCTTAACATGTACCAGCACCTGAACATGTAACAGCACTTTCAAAACATGTACCAGCACCTGAACAACATGCAACAGCACCTTAACAACATACACCAGCACCTTAACAACACATACCAGCACCTCAACAACATGCAACAGCACCTTAACAACATGTTCCAGCACCTTAACATGTACCAGCACCTTAACAACATGTAACAGCACCTTAACAACATACATCAACACCTTAACAACACATACCAGCACCTTAACATGTACCAGCACCTTAACAACATGTAACAGCACCTTAACAACATACACCAGCACCTTAACAACACATACTAGCACCTTAACAACATGCAACAGCACCTTAACAACATGTTCCAGCACCTTAACAATACTCACTGGACTCTTCCACAATGATTTATGATGCATGTTTCTCACTTGACTTTTATACTACAAATTCTTTGTTACCTATCTTTGCTATCATCATGTCTACAGTTTACATATAGAGTCCATGTTCTACAACTAAAGACAGGCCAAACACTGAAAGTCCATGCTCAACAACTAAAGGTCAGGCCAAACACTGAAAGTTGCCAAAATAAGAGATACCATATAAGTGGAATTTTTAGCGACACAGATTTAGTGATTTTTCCATAAAAATGGATATATATATTTAGTGAAAGCTGAGTTTAGCATCTTGATCATTCTAGGAAAGATCAAGATACCTTCAATATGGAATCAATTGTTAGTGGTATTCAATTTTAGTGATCTCGTCACTCTCACCAATAATCCTTGCTATAAAATCTGCTTATATGGTACCAATAATCCTGAACATTTAATGATTCACTCAATAATGTGATACTTGATATTCCGATCAAACACTGAAGAAATGGTTTGGAGCTGAATCTATGTTTCTGTGACCTTGATTTATAATATCTTCTACCCTGAAATCAATAAGGAGCTTTCTGTATCTTTGTAGCTTCTCTGAGAGTGATAAGTAAAGCGAGATACTCTTAATAAATGGCATCCACAATATTCAATCATTGACCTTGACCCCGAAGGTCACTGTCATTAATTGAATGTAACAGAGTATTTTTCTAGTTTTCAATCTCATATTCTTTACAGAGATATGAGATCAAGGAGAAAGATCTCAATTGATTTCTGGGTCAAAAGGTCAAGGTCACAGTCAAGTTAATAAATGATTCAATGTGTACATCACGCAAAAATTACCTAATCAGCTTTGTCTAAAGCTTGTTGTATAAATAGATAGTAGGTAAGAAATGTAGTATTTCCATTGATTTTCTAGATCCAAATGTCTCAAGTCAAAGTCATCATTATGTAACAATGATATTGGCATCATATAGAGTCCAATCCCTGTTATCGTCTTTCATTTGCCAGTGTAGAAGGAAGGGCAAGGGAGGTCCTTGATTTCTAAATCATATAAATCAAGGATACTGATCATAATATTACATGTACAACTAATTTACTTATTGTTTTAAGTTCCATACATGTTAAAAAGTGAGATGTTCCAATATTAATTAAAAGAGAAAGATCCTAAATCTAGGTAAAAAATGATGGCTGAAAGGAAGTTTTGATACTATGCATGCATATAAAGAGTACCAGTGTAGTTTCTCACCAGCAGTGGTGACGTCTCCATATGAGTGAAAAATTCTCAAGAGGGACGTTAAAACAAGATACATTCAATCAAAACTGCAAGAGATTACTGGAAAAAGAATTATATCAACTGATTTCTGTGTTGTTATTTCACAGATTCTGTAATTCAAATACAGCAAATGTGGGTACAACAGAAAGAATACCATTTGACTTTTTAACCTCATTCTTGCTGCATTGTAGGCAAGAGGGAGAAGATGCCATCTGATCACCGGTATTGTGATCCGGGTTAGAATAGGTCCTCAGTATCCCTTGTATCCCGTGGGGATCCGGGTTAAAATAGGTCCTCGGTACGTCTTGTTTGTCGTAAGAGGCGACTAAATGGGGCAGTCCTTCAGATGAGACTGCAAAACCTGGCCCCGGTCACAGCAGGTGTGGTACGATAGAGATCCCTCCCTGCTCAAAGGCCATAAGCGCCGAGGATAGGCCTAAATTTTGCAGCCCTTCTTCACCAGCAATGGTGACGTCTCCAAATGAGTGAAAAATTCTCGAGCGGGACATTAAATACAAGAGATGTTTGTAAAACACATATGCCATGGTGCAAAATTGAAAAGGGTTATATACATGCATCATTTAATTGATAGTAGTATCACCAATTCAAAATATTGAGCAGAAAATATCTTCCTATGTCAGGAGTAGATTGACCATGTGACCTAAAATTCAATAGGGGTCATCTACTCCTTATGCTGTACCTGTGTACCAAGTTTGGTGTCACTAAAGCAAATAATTCATAAAATATAGGAGACTATATTACTATGGCCAGTTTAACCCTTGACCTTTGACCATGTGACCTCAAAATCAAGAGGGGTCATCTTCTCCTGAAGATGTACCAGTGTACGAAGTTTGATGTCTTGTCAAGCAAAGGGTTCTCAAGATATTGAGCAGACAGTATATTTCTATGTCCAGTTTGACCCTTGACCATGTGACCTCAAAATCAATAGGAGTCATCTCCTCCTGAAGATGTACCAGTGTACAAAGTTTGATGTCTGTCAAGCAAAGGGTTCTCGAGATACTGAGCGTACATTGTCTTCCTATGTCCAGTTCGACATTTGACTTTGTGACCTCAAAAGTTCTTAAGAAGATTTTTCATACATGCCACCCTATTTTCAGCATTTCTTTCTCATCTCCCACTCTTTATTTACATACAAACTGCAATGCCCTTTACCTAAAATCATTGTGGCATGTTTGGCTGAAATTGTTGAATGTTCCAGTGGTTCGGGAGAAGTTGAAAATGTGAGAATTTTTAAATAAATGACAGACTGACAATGGACAAACTTTGATAAGAAAAACTCTAGTGAGCTAGAAACTTGTAGGCAGAAAAAGAAAAGTTCACCAATTGATGTGTTTATTGTATAACCCTTATATCAATCCATTCAGCGTAAGTTAAAACTCAAAATTGTTAATACTCAAAAGATTTCAAATCTGTAACTTAATGATATATAGAATTTTTTTTTAAAAAAACATTCAGTTCATGAGAGGCTTTTAACTTATCAAATATGGAATCTACTGTACAAGCTCTCTGCTTTTCAACCAATACAAATGTTGTGTGTCCATGATTGTTGAAAGACAAAGCACACTAATATTAATGTCACTTTCTTGTACATGTGCAAAAAATACATTGTCTTTGTTTTCTTCTTGATTCTGTAAAGGCTGATCATGTGTTTCCCTCCTTAACATGCTGTCACTGAGTGTCACATGCCCCATTCAGGAAGATTAAGGAAACTTCCCAGTGCAGGATCAGTTGAAAGTTGTGTGAAATCAGACAATGATTGTGTTCCCACAAATATCTTATCTTAAAGGAATATCATCTGCCAATAAATGGTTTTAGACATTTGCTTGTACAAAAGCTTTTCCACATTTGTTGCAGCTGTTATAGTTCAATAACATGCACGAGTGTCCACATAGTCATAACTCCACATCCACTTTTACGATACATTCATAGTTTTTAAGTGGACTTTGCGGTGTCTGCGACTCGAGGACGGGTCATTAAAGGTCCTCCCACACACCTCACACTAGTTTTTAAGTAATGTGGACTTTGCAGTGTCTGCGACTCGAGGACGGGTCATTAAAGGTCCTCCCACACACCTCACACTAGTTTTTAAGTAATGTGGACTTTGCAGTGTCTGCGACTCGAGGACGGGTCATTAAAGGTCCTCCCACACACCTCACACTAGTTTTTAAGTAATGTGGACTTTGCGGTGTCTGCGACTCGAGGACGGGTCATTAAAGGTCCTCCCACACACCTCACACTGGTAGGGTTTCTTGCCGGTGTGAATATTACGATGAAGCATCAAATGAGGCTTTCTTTGAAACGCCTTTCCACAAAATTCGCACTGAAAACGTTTCACTCCTGCATGCATCAAAATGTGATCTCTTAGAGAAGCTGAGGAAGTATAGGCCTTTCCACAAAGCTGACACACAAATGGTTTATCGCCTGTGTGATTCCGTTTGTGAATTCGTAGTTTTGAAGTTTCCGAATATATCTTGCCACACATATCACACTTATATTGCAGGCATTTGTTTTCGTTTATGTGCTTTTGTAAGTGTGATTCTTGCATAAACAATTTCCCGCATTCTTGACAAATATACTTGTATGCTTCTGTACTGTGAATTTTACCATGTCTGCGTAGAGATGAGGGGTCATTGAATGCTCGGTTACACACCTTACATTGATATGGTTTATTGTCGGTGTGTGTAACCATGTGTCCTCTTAAATGATGCTTCAATCGAAATGTTTTTCCACAAATGGTACATTGAAAGGGTCGTTCATCTGTGTGCATCTTACAGTGATAATTCAGATGTGACCTTTCTCTAAAAGCTTTTCCACAAGTGCTACATGGATAAGACTTATTTTCGCCTACAGCTTTTCTTGATTTTTTCTCCATTCTTCCCATTTTCTCTGTATTTTCCTCTAATAATGTCATCTCCATTGTTTCTCTATTAACTGAATTTTCCTCAGATTCCATCAGCTTTGTATTTTCTGTATTTTCCTCTATTAACTCCATCTCTTTCACACTCTCCTCCATTGATTCTGTCTGCTTTGTATTTTTCTCCACTGTTTTCTCTTTATAAGGTTTCTTGTCAGTGTGAGTGACCATGTGTATATTCAAATGATGGTGCAATCGAAACGTTTTTCCACAACTGGCACAGTGAAAAGGCCTTTCACCTGTGTGTATTCTACTGTGGTACTCGAGACGTGACCGTTCTCTGAAGGCCTTTCCACAAAAGCTACACAAATAAGGTTTATTTTCATCTTCAACCTTTTCTTTCATATTCCTTGTATTTTCTATATTTTCACCCACTGTCCCTGTCTTCTCTGTATTTTTCTGAGCTATGAATTCCATCTCTTTCGTAATTTTTTCCTCTGTTTCCATCTTTTTTGTAATTTTTTCCCCTGTTTCCATCTCTTTTGTAATTTTTTCCTCTATTTCCGTTTCTTTCGTTATTTTTTCCTCTGTTTCCGTCTCTTTTGTAATTTTTTCCACTGTTTTCACCTGTTTTGTAATTTTTTCCTCTGTTTCCGTTTCTTTCGTTATTTTTTCCTCTGTTTCTGTCTCTTTTGTTATTTTTTCCTCTGTTTCCACCTGTTTTGTAATTTTTTCCTCTGTTTCCACCTGTTTTGTATTTTCCTCCATTGTTAATCTTTCTAAAGGAACTTAAAATATTCGAACACCGATGTGATTTGTGCAATGTTTCCTCCCCAAAGACTGCTTCTCCTCTGATTACAGAAGATGTTGGTTGAATATGTTCTATTTTAACAAATATTCAGTGATGCAATGATTTCCAAATCCTGCTGAAAATAAAATCGTGCCAAGGTAAGCATGATAACAATTCTAACAAATTATTACATATTGTATACTGTAGATTCCTAAATATACGCGAGAAATTTATTATCGCATAATAATTTCGTGAGAGGCATCACTTGCGAAATGAAATTATTTGCTTTTAATTTTCTGGTGCTAAAATACATGTTGAACTCACACAGATTCATGTTTACTAGTCATTTCGCGATACAAGTACTCGCGTAAAATAAGGTATCTACAGGATACATAAACTAGAACACCTAATAAATGAAGTGCACAGCCACACCACATGATACGACCGTCAGATGTTTATTCGACATAATAAACAGATAAAAATGCATGACACAAAATCATCAGGTCAACCTTAATTGGTGCAAAGATTGCACTAATGGCTTTGCTTTTAGGTCTGAGCTAAAATCCGGACTATTCCTTGAAATGTGTCTATTGCATATTGCAATTAACCTGTCAATGTATCTCTTGAATTGGTCAAATAATAACAATATTCCAAAACATATTTTCATTTCATTACATATATTTAGATAATTTCTTTCAAATAGTATGAATCACTTATTTTGGGTTGTACAAAGATTATACTCATTAATTAATCTTTAACTGGGCAGATGTAATGTGCTCTTACCAAAATGATCTTTAAATCTCCAGCTGAACTCTGAAACACCAACATGGTTTACTCCTGAGGGGCTAATGGAATCTTAATTGGACAGAGATTAAACTGGTTCAAAGACCATAATCAAGATGTGATGATTGATTGATTGTATATTGTTTAATGTCCCTCTCCAGAATTTTTCTCTCATATGGAGACATTAGTGATGTAATGTACTTGTCAAGTCTTTGCAAATTTTGTAGTACAATACTGCATATATTTATATCATTAATTTAAAGTAAGTCTAGAAACAAAATAAGTTCATATCAATTGTTATGTAGCTACATTTTGAGGGAAAAAAGTGTTTCTTGAAGAATAATTATTGAACAGAGTTACTGAATTACTCTCTAACATATGTAGGGATTACCTCCCTTAAAATATTGGGGTGTTTTTTTTCCCAAGTACTTACCATTTGAAAAGTTTTAATGATCTGATTTTAAGCTACAATTTATATTTCTATACAGATGTACAAATTGACAACGTTTGTTGATTCTAGGACTCAAAATTACACAAGCTCAAATATATGGCCATATCACCATAATTATAGGTCACAGTGACCTTGATTTTGGGTGTGACACACCTTTTCCTTAAGATGCATTAACTGACCAAGACTGATGATTCTAGACCAAATAATTGTCCAGTTACGAGTCCAACAGGATTTTGCTATCTTTGGCCATATCATCTTAATGAAAGGTCAGTGACCTAACGTTAAAGTGCGACCTCTACACAAGATGCATCAGCTGAAAAATTTTGATGACTCTAGGTATCATAGTATTTGAGTTAATAGCCAGACATGAAGCGGGATGGACGGACACAATCATCAAACCATAATATGTTCAATCTAAAGACGATCATATAAAAACATGATTGAAATTGCATTATTCAATTATTGAAATAATATCACGGTGGTGAATCACTTGACCTTTTACATAATCAATTACACGAAAAAATCAACACAAAGGAAAATTCAAACAAGTAATACCTTTATATATATGAATTGTCACATTACTTATATTAATAAATCTATACTAAAATGGTAGATCTAGTGGACTGGTTCAAAAAGATTTTTGAATGACCCCACCATATTTTTGTGATTATATCCCCTTGCAGAAGGTTTCTGTCCTTCATTTGAAACAAACTTGAATCCCTTTCACCCAAGGATGCTTTTTGCAAAGTTTGGTTGAAATTGATCCAGTGGTTTTGGAGAGAAGTCGAAAATGTGAAAAGTTTACAGACGGATGGACAGACAACAGATAACAGGTGATCAGAAAAGCTCACTTTAGCTTTCAGCTCAGGTGAGCTAAATATACGGATTCAGACTTTATTTCCTAAAATTTTATATTGATTAAATGAAGCTTATTTTAAAATAATATGTTTAAAATCATCACATTTCCTGATGAAATAATCACTTGCCCAATCAGACACGTGTATATTCAGGGTTTGACACTAAGGCATGTCCAGCCGACTGAGTCTACTAAATGATAGGTCCTGCCGGGTAAAATGTCAATTTACTAGTCAGACTGGTCGTTTTGAAAAAATAAACAAGAAACTTTACTTTAAACCATATTAGATATCTTATTCTTAAAACAAAAAAATAATAACTGTTAAGAGTTTGCAAAAATTCTGAACCACAAGATGGCATAATCTCTATTTATTGTTCTAAATAATAAATAGTCGCTGTCAGAAGTGATGTTTTACAACATCTACTCAATGTTAATGTGTGTAAAGTTATGTTTCAGATGAATAGATATAAATTGAATTAATTTTCATTTTTTTTAAAAACAAACAATTTATGTGAATTGAATATAAGAAAATGTTTATCAAGTTAATAAATTATGTTGTAAACAGCCATTTTTATTAAGTCATTTTATTGTTATTTGCCTTTCAATGCCAAGGAAATCTACTTTTCTGAAAGCATCTATTGTCACCTTTTTTTTTCAAGCTGTACACTTTTTGTGTCTCCAATGCAAAAGAGTTTCTTGGAAATCGCAGTAGAATATAATATGTCGTTAAAAGTTTATGTTTCACTTTGAAAGAATAAAATAAACGAACACTTTAAGTATATTTAATGCTACAGATATTTAATTTGATATGTTATGTTATTCCCAAATGAAAATGAAACATCTGATGAATGAATTGATCATTCGAATCAAAAGCCAAAGTATAAGCCTTGGAATTTACATGACCTTCAGGCTTGTAAGTATGTAATCCCCATATGCCCGCTTCCAGTTTTACCAGGTCCTGGACATCGGGCTCCTGGGATTTGTCGAAGACTAGCTGCTTGTATGAATCATGGTATGTTAAATGTTTTCTCATCTCTTAGTAACTAATCAAAGATAAGAAAACTTTTGTCTAGTGGTTCTGTCTGTTAATCTGCTGCCAAGTCCGTCAGTCTGTCTGTACAAATTCTTTCTTACAGTTTTTATTTGGCACATACAAAAAGATTGTCACACATTGTTTATGTTTGCTTTATAAGGAAATAAATTAAATGTGAAAGAACAAAGAGAGATAACTCCAAGAAAGATATCCGAAATGATAATATCCTTTACCTGACACTAACACAAGTGCTTAAACACACATCATCTGAGGCAGGGAAGAAGGTAAATTCATTCGGATGCCGTTAGACTGGCTTACTTACAATGCTTGCTACATATCTTTTCAAGTGCTTTTTAGTGGTTCTATTTCTTTCTTAAATTCATGTAACCTTTTTGATGCTCCTCTAATATAGCTCCAAATAAATGAGGTGGGCCATTAAATAATATTAAATAATAATACCAAGCAAAGCTTGGATGGACGTAAAGCAAGGCTCTAAAAGTAACATGTATGTGAAAAGGAAAAGTCAAAATCGGCAACAGAACTTTAAGAAGTGAAAATTTTGTGAGCTCAGTATATGCAAAGTATGGGCACTGCCACTTTTTTGTTCATTGGTTGCTTCAACAGTTATTAGAATTTTTAAATTTGACTGCCACAAATAAAACACTGACGTGCACTTTAGTTTGTAGACCCAAATTTAAACACTCAATTTGTTCAAAATGATCTGAAAGATCTTGTAACTCACTGTACATGGCTAATGCGACCTACCATAAAAATCAAGAGTATTCTATAACAAACCCGTGTGTTGAACACATTGTGCATAATATACATAACCGTATAAACTTACCATAGCTACTGCTGGAAAACATTTACGTGCCGATTCGACATCGTCCTCAAGCTCTTCAACTTTTGACATGTTACGCGCGTTGTCGCATCTTCCGGATACCTGCGCTAGGTCAACTTACCCAAAAGGAGTTAAAATTAGACGTGCTTTTTTAATCATCTTATTATTGAATGTATTATATGGTATGTTATATATAAACATAGGTACTATTATTTTTACTATAATCATCACTATTATTACCATGAATGACATGATGATGCATTTAAATTTTCAGAACTTTGATTTTGTGGTTTAAACACCACATCCCATTCCTAGAGCAAACTAAAGTCCAATTAACATGTATATTTTTAGTATTTTAATAATAATATGGTAGCTATTCATGTCTCTTAATGTCAACAATGATGAAAGTGCAATTTTTGGTCCCCATTCGGGTAAATTGACACCTCGAGAAACATGTGCTACATCCGGTTAGAGAAAAATTGAAAATGGCGACAAGTGCAGGTGATTGGTGTTTGATAGAGAGTGACCCTGGCGTTTTTACAGAACTCATCAGAGGATTCGGTAAATTTTGTTGTAAAACATCCATGAACTGAAGTAGATATGAATGATTAAACTCTTTTAGGGTCTGATGTTGTATAAAAAGGAATCAGATCAGAGGAAATTCTAATGCTCTATAGTACATTGTACAGATACATACCAGAGTGTATCATAGGTACCTTGGTCTCGGCCTTTCACGTTATTGTATGATATTTATTGAGTTGCATATCAATAGATATAAGAATGTATACCTGTTCTGAGTGCCTTTATTATACAATAATATGTATTGCAGCTTAAATCTAATCATGTTTGAGGGCGAAGCAAAAAGTTTTGGTATTTAATTACAGAACAAAAAATATCCCATAGTTAGCACCTATGCTCCCACTTAATTTTCATGTTCCATAGGTATGGTTTAAATTTTCATTAGTTTTCTATATTTTCTTCCGGCCTCTATAAACCCCCCTTAAAAAAACTACTGAGTCGATTGACAAAGCCATAGTAGCAAGTGCAAGTTTAAATATATGACTTTGGACTGAATGCTTCAAATGAAAGTGAAACAAAGTTTACAAATGAGAAGATGGCTTTGTCAATCGACTCAAAGTAGTTTTTTTTAAGGGGGGTTTATAGAGGCAAACACAGTCATGATTATATAGACACTTGATTCTGCACAAACCTGTTGCAGTAATAATTTGTAACAGAACATTGAATGTTACACAAATATAACAGAACAATGTTATACAAAAAATTCCTGAAGGAACATTGAATGTTACACAAACAATCTAAAGGAACATTGAATGTTACACAAATATAACAGAACAATGTTATACAAAAAATTCCTGAAGGAACATTGAATGTTACACAAACAATCCTCTATGGAACAGTGTTACACAAGCAATTTAATGGAACATTGAATGTTACACAAACAATCCTTTATGGAACAGTGTTACACAAGCAGTCCTTTATGAAACAGTGTTACACAAACAATCCTTTATGGAACAGTGTTACACAAACAATCCTTTATGGAACTGTGTTACACAAGCAATCCTTTATAGAACAGTGTTACACAAGCAATCTAATGGAACATTGAATGTTACACAAGCAATCCTTTATGGAACAGTGTTACACAAACAATCCTTTATGGAACTGTGTTACACAAGCAATCCTTTATAGAACAGTGTTACACAAGCAATCTAATGGAACATTGAATGTTACACAAGCAATCCTTTATGGAACAGTGTTACACAAACAATCCTTTATGGAACAGTGTTACACAAGCAATCCTTTATGGAACAGTGTTACACAAACAATCTAATGGAACATTGAATGTTACACAAACAATCCTTTATGGAACAGTGTTACACAAACAATCCTTTATGGAACAGTGTTACACAAGCAATCCTTTATGGAACAGTGTTACACAAACAATCTAATGGAACATTGAATGTTACACAAACAATCCTTTATGGAACAGTGTTACACAAGCAATCTTTAACAGAACATTGAATGTTACACAAACAATCTAAAGGAACATTGAATGTTACACAAGCAATCCTTTATGGAACAGTGTTACACAAGCAATCTCAAACAGAACATTGGATATTACACAAACAATCCTTTATGGAACAGTGTTACACAAATAATCCCTTATGGAAAGTGTTACACAAACAATCCCTAACAGAACATATACATTCAGAATATTACAAAAACAATCCCTTATGGAACAATATTACACAAATAATCCCTTATGGAACTGTGTTACACAAACAATCCTTTATGGAACTGTTACACAAGCAATCTAATGGAACATTGAATATTACACAAACAATCCTTTATGGAACAGTGTTACACAATTATTATGGGGACTGTAAGCCTTTCACTTTGTTGTTTTTTTCCTCCAGGTTGTGTACAGAATGTATATGATAATGGGGACTGTAAGCCTTTGTTGTTGTTTTTCTCCAGGTTGTGTACAGAATGTATATGATTATGGGGACTGTAAGCCTTTGTTGTTGTTTTTCTCCAGGTTGTGTACAGAATGTATATGATTATGGGGACTGTAAGCCTTTGTTGTTGTTTTTCTCCAGGTTGTGTACAGAATGTATATGATTATGGGGACTGTAAGCCTTTGTTGTTGTTTTTCTCCAGGTTGTGTACAGAATGTATATGATTTATTATGGGGACTGTAAGACTTTCACTTTGTTGTTGTTTTCCTCCAGGTTGTGAAGGAATACAAGTAGAAGAGCTATGGAGTCTGGATGCTTCAAGTTTTGAAAATCTCAAGTAAGATTCAAATTCAAAAAGGTTCTGCACAAACTACCACAAATAATCTAAGAAAAATATTGTTAATTTGTTTATTCTTGTCTGAACAGAGGACTTCGGTGTGCCTGGTGTACACTTTCCACATTTTATTTTTTGAATTCCTTAACTGTGTCTGGGAAATTTAGCTTGTGGAAAGAGAGATTTGTACGGCAAACAGACAAAAAGTAACACTGACATCTCTAAATAGAACCATTAACATGTAAGGAATGACTTTAATTCTGGGGCATATTATATGAGTATAACCTGGTTTGGGTCAGTTTATGCTTTATAATCTGCAAAGTCGATTACAAAAAACGTAAACTGACCCACAGGCACTTATATCGCTTGGGGCCTAATTACTATGTTACTCTTATATATAGTAATTAGGCCCCAAGCGATATAAGTGCCTGTGAACTGACCCAAACCAGGTTATACTCGTAATGCAAAAGACAAAGGTACTAATTTTCGTTTAGTAAAATGTACATATTAAATTCTGAAAAATACTTGTCATCTGAGCTGATTCACTTAGCAAACACGACGAAGCGTCTAGCTGGGAAGGCAGCCATCTTAGTTCTACAGAGCCGATTTATCAAAATATTGTGAACATATTTATTGGAAGGTGAAGTTTGAATTTTGTCATGACAGAAAATATGTGTAGGCTATGCATGCAACGCGCATATTTCACTGCCCTTAAAGATTGACTTCGAAATCGTTCATATTCTGACAGATTGAGAAAATATGGGAAATTGCATTGTTTAGGCCTACCCAAAATAAGTCTTCAAACATCAGAAAATGCAATAATTTGCATTTTCGGCTTTTAATTCTATGCAGATTTCTACTGCATGAAAAGTTACCCTTGCATGCAGCGTTGTCGCTAATAGTAAATCCAACACAAGAAAATATACAAACAAGTGACAAATCGTGGTCCACATGTCAATGTGACTGATGCCATCTGATATAAAATATGACATATGATTTTTAGCTCACCTGAGCTAAAAGCTCAAATGAGCTTTTCTGATCACCCGTAGTCCGGCATCCGTCCGTCTGTAAACTTTTAACATTTTTTACTTCTCAAAAACCTCGGGGCCAATTTTAACCAAAGTTGGAACAAAGCATCCTTAAGTAAAGGGAATTCTAAAATGTTAAAATAAAGGGCCAGGCCACCTTCCAAGGGGAGATAATCAAGAAAAGGTAAAAATAGAGTAGGGTCATTAAAAAATCTTCCTAAGAACCACTGGGCCAGAAAAGATGAAAGTTAAAGATAAGCTTTATTAGGTAGTGCAGATTCTAAATTGTTAAAATCATGGCCCCCGGGGATTGAATGGGGCCGCAATAAGGGATTAAAGTTTTACATACAAATATATAGGAAAAATCTTTAAAAATCATCTTCTCAAGAACCACTGAGTCAGAAAAACTGATATTTACATGAAAGCTTTCTGACATAGTGCAGATTCAAGTTTGTTAAAATGATGGCCTCCGGGGGTCGGATGGGGCCACAAGGGGGATCAAAGATTTACATACAAATATAAAGGGAAAATATTTAAAAATCTTCCTCTCAAGATCACTGAGCCAGAAAAGCTGAGATTTATATGAAAGCTTCCTGATATAGTGCAGATTCTAAACTGTTAAAATCCTGGCCCCCGGGGGTAGGATGGGGCCACAATAGGGGATCAAAGTTTTACATACAAATATATAGGGAAAATCTTCCTCTCAAGAACCACTGAACCAGAAAAGCTGAGATTTATTTGAAAGCTTCCTGATATAATGCAGATTCAAGTTTGTTAAAATCATGGCCCCTGGGGGTAGGATGGGGCTACAATGGGGATCAAAGTTTTACATACAAATATATAGGAAAAATCTTTAAAAATCTTCTCAAGAACCACTGAGCCAGAAAAGCTGAGATTTATATGAAAGCTTTCTGAGATAGTGCAGATTCAGGTTTGCTAAAATCATGGTTCCCGGGGGTCGGATGGGGCCACAATAGGGGATCAAAGTTTTACATACAAATATATAGGGACAATCTTTAAAAATCTTCTTCCCAAGAACCACTGAGCCAGAAAAGCTGATATTTACATGAAAGCTTCCTAACATAGTGCAGAGTTCAGTTTGTTAAAATGATAGCCCCCTGGGGTCGGATGGGGCCACAATAGGGGATCAAAGTTTTACATACAAATATATAGAAAAAATCTTTAAAAATCTTCTTCTCAAGAACCACTGAGCCAGAAAAGCTGAGATCAGTGCTCGAGCTGGGCTTCACCATTTTCGCCAATGGCGAATTTTTTTCAAAAATGGCGAGAAAAAAATTAAAGTGGCGAAAATCCCTTTTTGCAGTAAATTGTATTTTAAAATCTGTCTTGTGTTTTCCTTTGTCAGTGACACATTATCGCCTGTTTGTTTATGCAGTCAAAATCTGTTTATTCAGTCAACATGTGCGACCGGAAATCTCGCGTCACTCCAGTGCACACAGAGCTGGTCACGAAGGCCAGATAATAGCCTCAGGTAAGGTATGGCTGCAAAAAAAAGTCGGTGATTATGTAATAAAGTACATCTGACAGCTGTGTACCCTGCTGTGGTCAATTGTTTAACATTTAAAGTCTTATTCATTATCGTCTTATCATCTTCACATTAATGTCAATTCTTAACCACAGAACCGACCGGTAATTAAATTGGCCGTATTATTGTGTATAATGTACATATACATCAATTGTTTGTTTTTGCGGCCAAGCTCGTTGATTGAAAGATTTTGATTTTGATGGGTTTGATTTTAGTTCGAATATTTCATAAACATTGCGGTCGGTCACCATTGATATGGACATAGCAATTTTAATAAATAATTTTCTTTGAAGTTCGGTGCGCAACAGTATAAAAAAGCTAATCTCATAAGACTATGCACCCCATTCTATTTTGACACTAAACTTGTAGCTTGTGACCCTGGTCAGTCTAGAATTCAAAAAATATCTATGTTTGGCTTTACAGTCAACCCCACCTGCTCAAACATCTTATTCTGTCCAAATTGCAAAATCTTCCATACCAAAACGGAAATTTAATAGGGAATGATTGAGATACAACTCTAAATTGGGCTTGATGTTTTGTGACATCTGCATTTCGGGCAATGTACACAATGTTTTCACTGAGGGGTGTAGCATCATGAAGTTTATATTTATATGATTTATTATCTGATTTTTGATTTCCACAATAGAATTTATCAAAAAACAAATCAACTTCTTAATAATTCAGAAAGAAGTGTTTAGGTATGGTAGCTGGATATGATTAAGTAATGTAACTGATTCAAAATGCTAAAATCAGTGTAATGAATAAAATAATATGATGAAAATAATTGTAAAGCATGAGATTATTTGTGCCGTGCCGCACCCCGAAAAAGTGGCGAAAGGGAATTTTGGTCCAGTGGGAGTACTGGCTGAGATTTATATGAAAGCTTTCTGAGATAGTGCAGATTCAGGTTTGCTAAAATCATGGTTCCCGGGGGTCGGATGGGGCCACAATAGGGATAAAAGTTTTACATACAAATATATAGGGACAATCTTTAAAAATCTTCTTCCCAAGAACCACTGAGCCAGAAAAGCTGATATTTACATGAAAGCTTCCTAACATAGTGCAGAGTTAAGTTTGTTCAAATCCTGGCCCCCGGGGGTCAGATGGGGCCACAATAGGGGATCAAAGTTTTACATACAAATATATAGAAAAAATCTTTAAAAATCTTCTTCTCAAGAACCACTGAGCCAGAAAAGCTAATATTTACATGAAAACTTCCTGATATAGTGCAGATTCAAGTTTGTTCAAATCATGGCCCCTGAGGGTAGGATGGGGCCACAAGGGGGGATCAAAGTTTTACATACAAATATATAGGAAAAATCTTTAAAAATCTTCTTCTCAAGAACCATTGGACCAAAGAAGTTCACATTTACATGAAAGCTTTCTAATATACCCGGTAGTGTAGATTCAAGTTTGCAAAAACCATGGCCTCCAGGGGTAAGTTGGGGCCATAATAGGGACTACGGTTTTACATGCAAATATATATGGAAAGTCTTCAGATAAGGGCCAAAGTGACTCAGGTGAACGATGTGGCCCATGGGCCTCTTGTTTGTTTGTTGTGTTGAAAGACGGATCAAGCAATGAAGCACCCCCTCCCTTTCCCCAGTGAGAAATGTATTTCAAAATGAACAGGGTAATGTTTACTTGGAAAATCATTAATTTGAATATCATATTTTTCGTTTAACCTATTATTTGACCATCACACAGAGAAAGATGTTTTACAACAGTGATTTGCGTACATTTAGATGCTAACTGACAACGAGAAAACAATCTTTGTATTAAACCAAAGTATCTTATTGCAGACGTTGACTTTTTTATTCCATAAAAGGCCCCAAACAGTGCTGCGATGTAAATTTAGAGAGGAAAAAAATAGTTCCAGCAACTGGTTATCAAGGGGGTGTGTCCCCATACCAAACCAGGTTATACAAAAATAACCTGCATTCCTCAATTTGAATTCCACCAATCAGAGACTAGAATACAATAAGAATTAAATTATTAGAAAATAAAGCTCTCATTGTACGCATGCTTTGATCTTTCTATTTTGTAGACCAGTATAAGGACTAATATCCCTGTTTCTGCTTTGTAGACCAGTGTATGGACTAATATTCCTGTTTCTGCTTTGTAGACCAGTGTAAGGACTAATATTCCTGTTTCTGCTTTGTAGACCAGTGTAAGGACTAATATTCCTGTTTCTGCTTTGTAGACCAGTGTATGGACTAATATTTCTGTTTAAGTGGCAGCCTGAGTCTGAACCTGAGGGAAGCATTGTTCAGGACAGTCGAGTGGAGAAAATTTTCTTTGCGAAGCAGGTAAGAAGTCAGGGGCCATCTCATGGATAGAAATATATATCTCCTTCAGTGTGTAAGATCAACAGTTTACCAGGATCAGTCAAATACTGTAAACGTCATACATTATACTATTTAGCGCCTTTAGCGGAAATCAGCTACCACTAAATCAAGGACATCGCGGAATGTCTTGCATACATATTTTTATGTATGGCACATTTAGAAAGCGCTAAATCAAATCTATGCTAACTTATTAAAAAATCAATTTCCTTCAAATATCGTACACATTAAACTGTTAAAAATATAAAATAAAAATGTAATACATTTACAGACACGCAATAGAAAGCACATTTCAAGCAAGAGTCAGCCTTACTCAGCACAGCTCTAGGGACAAATACACATAACACATCTTTAGTGACAAATATACATATCATATCTCTAGTGACAAATATACATAACACATCTTTAGTGACAAATACACATATCACATCTCTAGGGACAAATATACATAACACATCTTTAGTGACAAATACACATATCACATCTCTAGGGACAGACAAATATACATATCACATCTCTAGTGACAAATACACATAACACATCTTTAGTGACAAATACACATAACACATCTCTAGTGACAAATACACATACCACATCTCCAGGGACAGAGAAATATACATATCACATCTCTAGCGACAAATATACATATCACATCTTTAGTGACAAATACACATATCACATCTCTAGGGACAAATATACATATCACATCTTCAGTGACAAATACACATAACACATCTTTAGTGACAAATACACATATCACATCTCTAGGGACAGACAAATATACATATCAAATCTCTAGTGACAAATACACATAACACATCTCTAGTGACAAATTCACATAACACATCTCTAGGGACAGACAAATACACATATCACATCTCTAGTGACAAATATACATATCACTTCTTTAGTGACAAATACACATATCATATCTCTAGTGACAAATACACATAACACATCTCTAGTGACAAATACACAAATCACATCTCTAGGGATAGACAAATACACATATCACATCTCTAGGGACAAATATACATATCACATCTCTAGTGACAAATACACATATCACATCTCTAGGGACAGACAAATACACATATCACATCTCTAGTGACAAATATACATATCACTTCTTTAGTGACAATATATAAATATTGCATGTAGTTGAAGATAACATTGAAAATTTTCACCCCGAGAAAATCATTGTCAACTGAGGCATAGCTGAGGTTGACAATGGTTTCTCGAAGGGTGAAAATTTCGATGTTACCCTCAACTACATGCAATATTTGTTTTATTATACTGAATGTTATGTAAACAGGAAAGCAGAAAAACTTACGTCTGTTGACATTTGACCAATCATTGTCATGCGATATTTCGTATATCGATGCGGGTATTCCCGTTTATTACAAACGCTCAAATGATGTCGTCTAACAATCTACGGCGAACCGTACGCGCATAAATTTGATGCATGTGATAATTTTTTATATTATCACCCGTTGTCAAGTACTGTTACCCGTTGCTAGATATTATTACCCTGGGGCGTGTGCTTTCTGTTCTCAGAGGGTAACAATATGTTTTTTCTAATGCTTCTCGACCAATCAGATTCAAGTATTTTACATGAAAGTATAATAAATATACATAACACATCTCTAGTGACAAATATACATATCACATCTCTAGGGACAAATATACATATCACATCTCTAGGGACAAATATACATATCACATCTCTAGGGACAAATACAAATATATAACACATCTCTAGAAACTGACATATACACATCTCTACACTTTGGTATACAAATATTATGTTTTTCTCTTGAATATCTAATAGTACGTCAGATTTGTAAATTTTTCAGAAGTAAATTCTATATAAGTTACTTATTGTAAACATGTAAATCTTCATGCTGTATTTAAGCTTTCTTTGTGTATACACCAGTCACATTTGATTTGATGTTTCCAGGTTATCAATAGCTTTCTTTGTGTATCAGTTACATTTGATTGATGTTTCCAGGTTATCAATAATGCCTGTGCCACACAAGCAATCATCAGTGTTCTCCTGAACTGTCCCGAGAGTGAGGTCAAACTCGGCCATACACTGACCCAATTTAAAGACTTTGCTCAAGCCTTTGATCCTGCTGTGAGTTTTTTAACTCATCTGAGCTGACAGCTCAAGTGAGTTATCCTGATCAATTTTTGTCCATTGTCTGTCTGTCTGTTAACTTTACATACTCTCTGCTTCTTCTCCAGAACCGTTTGGCCAATTCACACACAGGCCCAAAACATACATCCTTGATTAGAAAGGGTTGAAATTTATTCAAATGAAAGGTGTTGTCCCATGCCAGTGCAGTTTAGAATTCAGTTTGTAAGGACTATGACAATTTTAAAAAAAAAATAGATTCTTTGAAAATATGTTTGTTTGCTCTCTCTCTCTCTCTCTCTCTCTCTCTCTCTCTCTCTCTCTCTCTCTCTCTCTAAGACATGGGGGAAAAAACTTTTGAGTCGTGAAGATTTCATTCTGTAGGTTGGGCGAGAGCAAACAAAACAACTTTTGAAATTTAGTTTTCTACCACTTTAAGGGTATGAAGTTTCAACACCGGATTATGTAAGATATATTTTCTTCTCTAGAACTACAAAGCTGAATTAATATGCAACCATACTCTCATGATGCAGTTTACTTGTTTTAAACCTAACATGACCAGTATGAAGTCTTATAATGTCCACTGTATAATAAACATGTAAATCTAGAGAGAAAAATCTATTGCTCAGGAGGCCAATGTGGCCTGTGGGCCTCTTGTAATTCTTGGAAAGTTTTGAAACTCAGAATTTTTTCAGCAAATTGGTCATATTTGTTTGACAAATAAACATCATATTTACAAACAGCTGATGCTAAAGAGCTGTAATTTATTAATAAAATTAATGATGAAATCTACAGTTACCAATGTTTAATCAGTAATTAATAAATGTTTCATGGTTTCAACTAATAATTTAAAAATCTTTACTGTAAACCAACTTTTATTCGTGACAACTTTTTTTGGTAACATACCAATAATGAACAGGTTCGCGATGAATATTTTTGTGACAGATTTTTTTTTTAAATGGTTCCTTACGAAAAATATTTGTGATGATGAAGTTCTGACAAACCTTGCAAAAATTTCTCGCAGTTGGTTTACAGTATTTACCAAAAAAGTTGAATCACAAAGCGTGTATATATAAAGCATAAAAGTAACATACATGTCCATTATTTTCCTATCTCATCTAATACAAACAAGGTAGACTTTTATTCTTTTATATTATGTTTATGATATGTTAATGTTTTCAGTTGCGAGGATTGACACTGAGTAACTCCGACACCATCCGAGAGGTCCACAACAGTTTTTCAAGGTGTGTTTTGATTGAATTACTGTCCTTTAGACAACATCAAGTTTATGTTATATCTAGTCAATTTGGCCTGCTGGAAATTCTGGGGTTAACAACAAAGAAGCAGGTACAGTTTCTACAGTCATCTGGCCCAGAAAATGGATGATTTCAGTAGAAGTCCCAAAATCTGGCTTTCAGATAAGGAATGTATATTAAGCAAACCCAAACTACGTTTGATTTGATCCCAAATTGCTTTGTGTTTTACAACAGGAGCGTGAAGTTGGCATAAATTTGCAAAAATGCCAAAATCTATGAAAAAATTCATGAATTAAGGGGGTTTTCCTTTCAGAAAACAATTTACATAATGTCCATGTGTCGAGCAAATTCATATTCAAATACATGTACTTTTTCATCTTCTAATAACACAATATATATTGATTTCATTTTGCTTGACAGATGGGCACACCTTTTCCTAAGCAATAATCTGGATGATATTTAACAGTTATCAAGTTCTTTTTGAAAAAAAGGCGGCCCGGGGGGGGGTGTGTTATTTATGACGTAATTATTTAAATTTACCTGTTGCACACAATTTGTTTGGTTCATTTCACTTTATCAACATGCTATATATCGTATATAAACAAAGTTGCCCTTTAGTCCTGCTATATGACGCTATAGGAATGACGTCACAATACGTTCGGCTATTCAGTTTCCATTTTGTTGCTATGGCAATATTGATATGCATCATATAAAATTGATATTTTCTTTAGAATTATCCATCAAATAATATCAAACGTGGTTTAATACATGAAATTATAAGGAATAAAAGTAATTTTTATTTGTTTTATACAATATAAAGTAAGTTAGGACAGTTTATGCAATTTTATAAACCACTTCATAATGCATAAACTGCCCCAACTTACTTTATATCATTTAAAACAAATAAAAGTTACTTTCATTCCTTAATTATATTCATCACATATAACTTTATTATCAAGAGAGGATAAATCCTATTGATTTGGGGGTCAAAAGGTCAAGGTCACTATGGGACTTCATAGAAAAAGCTTGTAGACTCATTGCGAGGGGATATGCCTCGCCTTGCAGAGCTCTTGTTGGTACCACACATTATTCTTTTATGCTTTTCATAAAGTACTTGTGTATTTGATGTGAGTAGTTATATTTTACAGGCAGCAGATGTTTGAGTTTGATGAGAAGTCGGCTAAAAAGGATGATGATGTCTTCCACTTTGTCAGTTATATACCAATAGATGGCCGACTTTACGAGTTAGATGGCCTCAAAGAGGGACCAGTGGATCTAGGTACATATGTGGCTCAATGACTGTTAGATAGAATTGATTTAGTATTAAAGCTAGGTATTTATCTGGGTAGAGGGATGTTCGATATAAAACTATTTACATGTAGATCGAGGCCTAGTAGTTCGAGGTATTTATCGGAATGGCTATTAGCTCAAAGTAGTTATCTTATAAATATAGGTTTTTACATGGGTAGATGATTATTAGGGCAAAGTAATTTTTTAGATCTAGGTTTTTATTTAGGTAGATGATTATTTGGGTCAAAGAAATTTTTTATAACTAGGTTTGTATCTGGGTAGATGATTATTAGGTCAAAATGATTTTTATGCCCCCGAGATCGAAGATCGGGGGCATATTGTTATTGTCCTGTCTGTCATTCTGTCTGAAATTTTAACCTTGCTAATAACTTTTGAACAGTAAGTGCTGGAGCTTTGATATTTCACATGAGTATTCTTTGTGACAAGACCTTTCCGTGGGTACCAAACGTTTTGACCTTGGAGTTTGACCTACATTTTGAAAATTTTAACCTTGCAAAATAACTTTTGAACAGCAAGTGCTAAAGCTTTTATATTACACATGAGTATTCCTTGTGACAAGACCATTCCGTGGGTACCAAAAGTTTTGACCCCTTGACCTTGGAGTTTGACCTACATTTTGAAAACTTTAACCTTGCTGATAACCTTTGAACAGCAAGTGCTAGAGCTTTGGTATTTCACATGAGTATTCCTTGTGACAAGACCTTTCCATGGGTACCAAACGTTTTGACACCTTGACCTTGGAGTTTGACCTACATTTTGAAAACTTTAACCTTGCTGATGACTTTTGAACAGCAAGTGCTAGAGCTTTGATATTTATTTGACCTTTCCATGGGTACTAAATCTTTTGACCCTGGCATTTGGCCTACTTTTAAAAAAATTGACATTGGTCATAACTTCTAAATTATAAATATTAGAGCAATCATCTTGCACATGAGCATTTCTTATGACAAGATCTTTCTGCTGGTACCAAGATATTTGTCCTTGTGATCTTGGCTATCTTTGAAATTGGCCATTATCAGGGGCATTTGTGTTTCACAAACACATCCTGTTAGATCTAGGTTTTTATTCTTTAGATGATGATTAGGTCAAAGTAAATCTGTGGAATTATCCAGTAGATCTATGTTCTTATCTAGGGCTAATGGAACTAAGTGATTTTTAGTAGAACTACATGCAAGTGTTTATGGCTATTGAAGTAGATCTAGGTACTTCCATTATATCTGAATAACTGTTAGATCTAAATTACCCAGTACATTTAGGTACTTACCAGAACAGGTGCCTATTAGGTGCAGTAATTAACAAGTAGATTTAAATTACCCAGTACATCTAGGTACTTACCAGAGCAGGTGGCTATTAGGTGCAGTAATGAACTAGTACATCTAGGTACTTACCAGAGCAGGTGGCTATTAGGTGCAGTAATGAACTAGTACATCTAGGTACTTACCGGAGTAGGTAGCTATTAGGTGCAGTAATGAACTAGTACATTTAGGTACTTACCGGAGTAGTTAGCTATTAGGTGCAGTAATGAACTAGTACATTTAGGTACTTACCGGAGTAGTTAGCTATTAGGTGCAGTAATGAACTAGTACATCTAGGTACTTACCGGAGTAGGTAGCTATTAGATGCAGTAATGAACTAGTACATTTAGGTACTTACCGGAGTAGTTAGCTATTAGGTGCAGTAATTAACTAGTACATCTAGGTGTACAAGTAATAAACTACAGGTGAATTTTAGGTGCTGTTATTTTATTATTGTGAATTTTAGGTGCTGTTATTTTATTGTTGTGAATTTTTGGTGCTGTTATTTTATTGGTGTGAATTTTAGGTGCTGTTATTTTATTGGTGTGAATATTAGGTGCTGTTATTTTATTGTTGTGAATTTTAGGTGCTGTTATTTTTGTGAATATTAGGTGCTGTTATTTTATTGTTGTGAATTTTAGGTGCTGTTATTTTTGTGAATTTTAGGTGCTGTGCCTGCCGACACTGATTGGCTGGACGTGGTGAGACCAGTTCTAGAGAAAAGGATGCAGAAGTAAGAAACTCCACACAGGTGCCTTTAAAATACCCACGAGAGGTCATGTATCTGTTAGTTCTCATATAAAGAAACTCCACACAGGTGCCTTTAAAATGTCCACGAGAGGTCATATATCTGTTAATTCTCATAAAAAACTCCACACAGGTGCCTTTAAAATACCCACGAGAGGTCATGATTCTGTTTTCATTAACCACATACATGTATGTATCTCCTAAATTTTGATGAAGTTTGAGCCATTAAGAGTCTTATGTGATAAACTCTTTGAGAATTAAACAAAGGATTGATTATTGTAAATACTGATAAAACAATCTCTGCTTCATCTAGTACATGTACATGAAATCGATTCAGATGAGCTAATCTGGTACATAGGAGGTCCTAGTGCATTTGGAAATGTGCAATAATTCATCAACTTTATACCTTCCAAGGCTAGTTCAGTATGAAAATCTATGCCTCTTATTTCCATGCACATTATACCTGTCTGAATGTTTTTAAATCATTACTATGTACACTGTAGGTACAGTACAAATGAACTGCAGTTTGAGTTACTATGGAAATACAGTACAGATGAAATTCACTTTCAATTCATTATCATTTAGATACAGTACAGATGAAATTCACTTTAATTTGATGGCAATAGTGTCTGACAGAAAAGCATTGTACCAGAAAAGACTAAAGGAGCTTCAGGTCAGTATGCATAAACTGGGGGTTGTTAGGTCCGTATCCATACACTGGGGGTTGTTAGGTACGTTTTTATACACGGGGGGTTGTTAGGTCCGTATCCATACACTGTGGGTTGTTAGGTCCGTATCCATACACTGTGGGTTGTTAGGTCTGTATCCATACACTGTGGGTTGTTAGGTCCGTATCCATACACTGTGGGTTGTTAGGTCCGTATCCATACACTGTGGGTTGTTGGGTCCGTATCCATACACTGTGGGTTGTTAGGTCCGTATCCATACACTGGGGGTTGTTAGGTCCGTATCCATACACTGTGGGTTGTTAGGTCCGTATCCATACACTGGGGGTTGTTAGGTCTGTATCCATACACTGTGGGTTGTTAGGTCCGTATCCATACACTGGGGGTTGTTAGGTCCGTATCCATAAACGGGGGGTTGTTAGGTCTGTATCCATACACTGGAGGTTGCAATACCTCTCTTCAAAGGAGAGGGGCATATTGCTTTGCACATGTCGGTCGGTAGACCACATGTTGTCCGCTCAAAATCTTGAGAACCATTCACTCGATCGTAATGATATTTCAAATGTGGGTTGGTTATGAGTAGAAGAGGACCCCTATTGTTTTTCAGGTTAAAAGGTCAATGGTCAATCTACTCTGGACATAGGAAGACACTGTCCGCTTAATATTTTGAGAACCCTTTCCTTGACAGACATAAAACTTGGTACACTGGTACATCCTAAGGAGTAGATGACCCCTATTGATTTTGAGGTCACATAGTCAAAGGTCAATTGTCAAGCCAGACATATGAATATACTGACCACTCAATGTCTTGAAAACCCTTTGCTTGACAGACATCAAACTTGGTACACTGGTACATCTTCAGAAGAAGATGACCTCTATTGATTTTGAGGTGGCCTGGTCAAAAGTCAAGGGTCAAACTGGACATAAGAATATACTGTCTTTGCAATATCTTGAGAACCCTTTGCTTAACAGACATCAAACTTGGTACTCTGGTACATCTTCAGGAGATGACCCCTATTGATTTTGAGGTCACATGATCAAAGGTCAAGGGTTAATTGGACATAGTAATATATTGTCTCCTATGTTTTTAGAATTATTTGCTTGATTGACACCCAACTTGGTACACTGGTACAGCATAAGGAGTAGATGATCCCTATTGATATTTAGGTCACATGGTCAATCCACTCCTGACTTAGGAAGATATTGTCTGCTCAATATTTTGAACTGGTGATACTACAGTGGAACCCCGTTATTACGTTTTCCATTTTGTCACGATAAAATAACGTAATACCGGGGGCAACGTAATAAACGTTCCCAGTTAAATCCATTAAAAATATCATTTGGAAATTGTATATCGTCCGTTGGTACTCCGTGAAGGAGTGTGTGAATATATCTTTACTGTTTCTTTGTTTAAAAGACTATGATACTTTGTTTTATTTACATCTTATCTTTAATGTCCGTAATTCTTCATGTTCTTATCCCTTTTCTTTATTTCGGTGTAGGATACATAAGGATGTTTTGATAAACGTTGCTTTTTCTACATTCGTTTGGACCGCCATTTTGTTCAACTTTAAAACAATGCGTTCATCTAAATTTCTCTCAATAACTCGTTCCGGTTCGTATTCAACATTCGTATTAAAAAATAACAAAACATCGTTTTTATTAAGTTCTCTAATTACACAATACACAACACAATAAAAAAAAATCCCACCCAAAAAACAACAAAACTATAGACACAAAACGCACACGATACCCAACACTTGCACACTTCTCACCAACGATAAACATGCACGGAGAACAATTTAAGCGCAATCCACATAAAAAAAATATATAATGATGCACGAAGATTTCATTTATAATGCTAAATGATGGCACTAAAATCACGTGCGCATCAAGGGATTTTAAAATATTCACTGAGGTAAATGCCGTGCACAAATCGGCCGATAGATAGGTGTATGTATGGACGAGATTTACGAACACCCAAGCTGCATGTCCAAACAACGAACAATTTTTTTAATTGAACATCTTTAGTCACCTATGTCCAAGCAGTTACCCAAGCGGTTGTAACATTGCTACGATAAATTTTGTCTTTCTTGTTTGGTACCAAAGCTGTCCGTGAATAGAGTTTTAATAGCGAAGGTAATCACACTATGCTGAACACGCAGGTGGTTGAGAAATTTTATCTTTGATTATCAAAATATGAAAAATGAAGTAAATTTCATAGAGTACAATTTCTAAATAAACATTATTTAATTGTTTATCACTGGCTTCTATACGGGGTATTCACCTGTATTGATGTTGTTAGATCTATCGAAGCGTGATCAGTCAAGCGTCTCTAATCCCCAAAAACAGACCAGGAAATTTACGTGGTGACTGCCTCAGGCAGTCAAGGTGTGAATGGCTTATTATTTTGAGAATCACTATTGAATAATTAGGGGTTTATTACGTTTTTGTCGGAATATTTACAACGTAATACCGAGTCCCGGCATTTTAGGACAACGTAATAACGAGGTCTATTTTATATAGGTTTGTTAAGAAATGGTTTTGTGCTTTGAAATTCCAACGTAATATGCGGACTAACGTAATAAAGGGGGAACGTAATAACGGGGTTCCACTGTACTATCAATTAAATGATGCATGTGATTAACCCTTTTCAATTTTGCATTGCACCGGGGGGGGGGGGGGGGGGGGGGGGGGGGGCATATTTATTTTACAAACATCTCTGAAGTGAGTATCTAATATATACTTGGGATTGCTCTAACAGTGCTGTGTAAAATATTGGTTTTATTCTTTGTATCAGTGACACTATATTACAGTGAATGAAATACTACATCAGATTTTCTTTTCTTTGAGGGGGGGGGGGGTAATGTCAATGTATATCTACATATGTTTATATATCTAAAATTTTAGTCACAAGGGATGGAGGTGGAAGCTGACCAGTTAGAAATCAGTCAGCTGATGATGAAAATTCAGGATGAAGACTCAAAAATGAAAAGATACAAGGTAAGCAAGGATTTAAGCTCTTGTATCCTTTGAAAATTATTACAAAACTGTAGAGAACAATAATACTGTGAACTCCAGAGGGATTAAGTGTTGCTCAACACAAAGTGGAGGGCAGTAGTTCAGTTCAAGGGGAGCTCACATAATTGCTTTAGCCCTTAACTGCAGTTAATAATTGTTTTGTATTTTTAATTGCAAATAGTATGTTGTCACCAGTGACATACAGTACCCGCAACGTTATTCTTGACATGATAAACGATAGAACACGATACACGCACGATAGGATAGGATACACGCACGATACGATAGGATACACGCACGATACGATAGGATACACGATAAACCTGATAAACGCAAAACCTGATAAACGATCTTCACGATAGACCTGATAAACGCAAAACACGATAAACGATTTTCACGATAAACGGAAAACCTGATAGAAATGTTGTAAATTTAGAAACGGTTTAGACGGAACGAAATTTTGATATCTACAACATAATTACATTATGTTTACATTATGTTGATAATAATATTGAAGGATTTCAATGTTCATTATATACCTACATTACGGACAAAGCGGATTTCTTGTTTCCCGCGTTCTCGCGATGGGAAAAAATCTAACACGGTATTCTATAGGTAACTCAGGAAAACCGCGTTCTCATCGCGGAATGACTATCAGCTACCTGTCCCCGTCGCGGTAACATTTGTTTAAAACATTGATCGGTTTTTGTACCATATAATTTCTTTAATCCACGGTCGTACGTTTTTTTGGTTTTTTTTAATGCCATCACAGCTAAAATTAAAAAAAAAATAATAAAATATATACGGCATTGAATTCATTATTTGATATCTATATGAATTTTATCAGCCAATGATTCTAAAACTTATATTGTCACCTAATGTTTAATATATAGATTATACAGGGAATTAACTAAATGTAATATAATGTAATGATATCATGCTTCAGTAGCTCTCTTATGCTAATGTATATTACCTTGAGTATGAAATAAAACCAAGTAATATTGTGCGTGTAGCGAGGAGGGGGTTATTTTGCATCAAGCTCTTAAGTTCACGGCTCATTCAACATCTCAAGTTATTTTCATAACGACCGCTTTAAAAAAAATCAACCGCACTACACCTGTTAGATATTTTTACACTATGATTGATAATTCATAGTCATAAGTAATTGGAATATATTTATTTGAATTGATATTTTGTTAACAAAACATAAATATACTGTTTAAAAAACATAAACAAAACCCGGCTTGTTTTTAATTCGCAATTTTGAAACGCTTAGTGTGTAAAAAAAATTCAAATAATCATCAAAACCAACATAAATTTCCAGTATCTACACGTACGAGTATTGGTACATGTGTACATGTACAAGGTATATATAAAAAAAAAAACAACGATGACAGCGGAATCGTGCCCAGTTGAGCAGAATTTTGGGGGATGCAACACCCTTGCACCCTTTTAAAACTTAATCTTCTAAATGTGTGAAATACAATGTCCCTGAGAATGTTAGCTGTCAAAACACGGGTGATACACAAAATCAGATATAAGGACGCGTACAAGTTCAGCAGTTGCTATATAAGTAGCATACACGTGAAAAAAAAATCGGAAGAAAAAGAACCATTATTAAAATTACATGTATGTGATAAACAATGTAATTTACTGATTTTTCCTTTCAAATCGGAACTCCCTATTTTTCTGTTAGTGTTAATTACAAATAACTGTTTCTAGACAAACAAATGTTTATGAACTTCAGAAGGAGCTTTCAGATTTACTGTGCTCGGTTTACTGTCCTACTTTCCAGACTACTTAGAATTAAATTGTGATAAATTTTCACTCTCTCTCTCTGGACAGACAAATAGCTCTTCTTCTGCCTTAAAATCGACAACTTTATGTTCTCCTTCAAATATACCGTCTTTCCTCGATTCCTAAAAATAGCTTCTTTAACAAAACGAATAAAGGTTTCGGAAAGTATCGTACTTTTTCATTAGATTTTATATACGATCCCAATAGTTTCGGAAAATAAACGATTTTCACGATAAACGGAAAACCTGATACACGCAAAACACGATACACGATAGACCTGATAAACGCAAAACACGATAGAAAACGGAAAACCTGATACACGATAGGATAGGATACATGCACGATACGATAGGATACACGCATGATACAATAGGATACACGCACGATAGAGCACGATAGGAATGTCAAGAATAACGTTGCGGGTACTGTAATGATGTGACATTAATATGGTAAGCTTACTGCTGCAGGAAATTTGAATTGAAAATGCGAATGTTGATGGTTTAGCTACAAAGAATTACTGTATATGGGGAGAATGTATGACTGAATTTTACAATAGTTTTTGTGATGGCTCAATATTTGTGGATTTCATATTCTCATAGCCTTCTTTTGATATAATGGTGTTTGACTAATCAATTATATACATGTACCTCTTTAATTATTATAAAAACAAATGTTATTAAAGTTTTCTTGTGGTGTTCTTTTTTAATTTAGATGGAGAATATCAGGAGGAAACACAATTATCTCCCTTTTATTATGGAACTACTCAAGATATTAGCAGAACAAAAGCAGTTACTACCCCTTGTGGAAAAGGTAAGGTGATAAAATGTCTCACTAATACAAATTTTTTCTTAGCAGCAGTCCAGAGTTATAGTACATCAAAATGGGCACACTAAATATGTAGCAGAGTTATGGTGCATGAGAATGGGCACACTAAATATATAACAGAGTTATAGTACATAGAATGGGCACACTAAATATGTAACAGAGTTATGGTACATGAGAATGGGCAAATTAAATATACAACAGAGTTATAGTACATGAGAATGGGCACACTAAATATACAACAGAGTTATAGTACATGAGAATGGGCAAATTAAATATACAACAGTTATAGTACATGAGAATGGGCACACTAAATATACAACAGAGTTATAGTACATAGAATGGGCACACTAAATATACAACAGAGTTATAGTACATGAGAATGGGCACACTAAATATACAACAGAGTTATAGTACATAGAATGTGCACACTAGATATACAACAGAGTTATAGTACATAGAATGTGCACACTAAATATACAACAGAGTTATAGTACATGAGAATGGGCACACTAAATATACAACAGAGTTATAGTACATAGAATGGGCACACTAGATATACAACAGAGTTATAGTACATAGAATGTGCACACTTGATAACAAGGCAATACTGTCCAGAGATGAGGGGAGGGGGGGGGGCACACTATTGAAAACCATCCTGGACAGTCAGCTTACTGTAAAAGTGGTTATTTATGCATGGGGAAATTACATTAATTACATGGTCACATAATAAGGACGTAAATTCTCCCCACGCTAATAGTTATAAATATGTGATGTAATGTATATTCAGTTATTGCGTATTTTCCCCTACGCGTAATGTTGAACATGGAAATATGCACACTTAACCCCCAGCGTAAATAACCACTTGTACAGTATTGATTTGGGGGGGGGGGGGGGGGGGGGGGGGGTGTTATCATGTGCAAATTATATTATTCATAATACACTTTGTTAAATCATTTTATGTTTTGGAATAATTTGTTACATGTAAATTATAATTTGTGAATTGTGTTATTGGTTTTTAAAATATAGGGAGGTTTTTTTTTTACTGCATATATTAGAAGTTTTAGAAAGCTTTATCAAAAAGTCAATAATCATCAATTGGAACTCAATAGCAATGATTAGATTTAACCTTTATTATATGCAATAATATTTTCATTATTTTCCTCTCACAGGGAAATAAATATCACTTCCCAAATAAGCATGAATATGTTGTAAGTGTGTTTGTTATAAGTGTTTTATAATGTAGTCGGTGACTCATTCACACACACATCATCAGTTGTTATAAGTGTTTTATAATGTAGTCGGTGACTCATTCACACACACACATCATCAGTTGTTATAAGTGTTTTATAATGTAGTCGGTGACTCATTCACACACACACATCATCAGTTGTTATAAGTGTTTTATAATGTAGTCGGTGACTCATTCACACACACATCATCAGTTGTTATAAGTGTTTTATAATGTAGTCGGTGACTCATTCACACACACACATCATCAGTTGTTATAAATGTTTTATAATGTAGTCGGTGACTCATTCACACACACATCATCAGTTGTTATAAGTGTTTTATAATGTAGTCGGTGACTCATTCACACACACACATCATCAGTTGTTATAAGTGTTTTATAATGTAGTCGGTGACTCATTCACACACACACACATCATCAGTTGTTATAAGTGTTTTATAATGTAGTCGGTGACTCATTCACACACACATCATCACTTGTTTATATCCTCTGCAGCTCCGTTTTGAGAGGATAATTTCCTTCATGGCACATTATCCGAGGGTAAATGTAGATACATGGATTATTTATAGGCAAAAGAAAAAGCAGCGAAGAAGAAGACTGAGGAAGTAAAATAAACGACCACGTGCGGATAATATTACAGGAAGGAGCATGCAGTACATTGTTACAGCGAAGGTGCGTCTGCAACATCATGCTCTTCACAGCTGCCTAATCAGAAAGTATAACGGGTATATTGTGAGCAATCACTCTGATTCCTAGAGCAGACGTTGTTCTTCATCACAGATTAAGTCAGTGTTCCTTAAAAAAGGAATCAAGTGAGCAAAATTTAGTCTATAGAATCTTAATAATGATGAAATTATAACACATGGGATATAGGTTTTAATTAAAGTTACTCTGTTTATTTGAGTAAATCATGAAGAATTCTTTTAAAAATTCCCCAGATTGAATGAAGAACTATTGAGGGAAATATTAAGGTTAATTTGTACGGAAAATAATAGAAATTGTCTTGATTTGCATCAAGAAGAATATTGAGAGGTTTTCTGTCAGATCATCCGTGTTTGAAATTTGCATAAAGTTTAACAACTTATCTGGAATATTTAGATGTCGACACTATTGACACATGTATGCAAAATCATTATTGATGTTGTATTGTAGGTGTTTTCCCTCATTTTATTTTTTGATGTTTTAACAAAGTTCTTAAATGTTATTCAAATGTCACTCTCTTTATGCAATCAAAACTTTTTTTTATTTGTATTTTGTTTTTTTATCTTCTCTGTAGATTTTTTCTACATCTGTGGGTTTTTTTTTTTCTTTTTTGTGTGATTATATAAGACCAACACATGTGCTGCCACTGGTCAATATTATATATAGACAGGACATAACGTGACAAATGTTTTGTACCAAAGCTAAATACTTTGGGTCAATGTTTTGAAATGCCTGTTTTGACTAGAATTGTTATTGTTGTTGTATTAAAGTAAAGATAAAAATCCACGATGTTATTGTGTAGTGCCACGGTTGAGATGTGGGTTATACACATGTTGTGTAGTGCCATGGTTGAGATGTGGGTTATACACATGATGTTGTGTAGTGCCATGGTTGAGATGTTGGTTATACACATGATGTTGTTGTGTAGTGCCACGGTTGAAATGTGGGTTATACACATGTTATGTAGTGCCATGGTTGAGATGTGGGTTATACACATGTTATGTAGTGCCATGGTTGAGATGTGGGTTATACACATGATGTTGTGTAGTGCCACGGTTGAGATGTGGGTTATACACATGATGTTGTGTAGTGCCATGGTTGAGATGTTGGTTATACACATGATGTTGTTGTGTAGTGCCACGGTTGAAATGTGGGTTATACACATGTTATGTAGTGCCATGGTTGAGATGTGGGTTATACACATGATGTTGTGTAGTGCCACGGTTGAGATGTTGGTTATACACATGATGTTGTTGTGTAGTGCCACGGTTGAGATGTTGGTTATACACTTGATGTTGTTGTGTAGTGCCACGGTTGAAATGTGGGTTATACACATGTTATGTAGTGCCATGGTTGAGATGTGGGTTATACACATGTTATGTAGTGCCATGGTTGAGATGTGGGTTATACACATGATGTTGTGTAGTGCCACGGTTGAGATGTGGGTTATACACATGATGTTGTGTAGTGCCACGGTTGAGATGTTGGTTATACACATGATGTTGTTGTGTAGTGCCACGGTTGAGATGTTGGTTATACACTTGATGTTGTTGTGTAGTGCCACGGTTGAAATGTGGGTTATACACATGTTATGTAGTGCCATGGTTGAGATGTGGGTTATACACATGTTATATAGTGCCATGGTTGAGATGTGGGTTATACACATGATGTTGTGTAGTGCCACGGTTGAGATGTTGGTTATACACATGATGTTGTTGTGTAGTGCCACGGTTGAGATGTTGGTTATACACTTGATGTTGTTGTGTAGTGCCACGGTTGAAATGTGGGTTATACACATGATGTTGTGTAGTGCCATGGTTGAGATGTGGGTTATACACATGATGTTGTGTAGTGCCACGGTTGAGATGTTGGTTATACACATGATGTTGTTGTGTAGTGCCACGGTTGAGATGTTGGTTATACACTTGATGTTGTTGTGTAGTGCCACGGTTGAAATGTGGGTTATACACATGTTATGTAGTGCCATGGTTGAGATGTGGGTTATACACATGTTATGTAGTGCCATGGTTGAGATGTGGGTTATACACATGATGTTGTGTAGTGCCACGGTTGAGATGTGGGTTATACACATGATGTTGTGTAGTGCCACGGTTGAGATGTTGGTTATACACATGATGTTGTGTAGTGCCACGGTTGAGATGTGGGTTATACACATGATGTTGTTGTGTAGTGCCACGGTTGAGATGTGGGTTATACACATGATGTTGTTGTGTAGTGCCACGGTTGAAATGTGGGTTATACACATGTTATGTAGTGCCATGGTTGAGATGTGGGTTATACACATGTTATGTAGTGCCATGGTTGAGATGTGGGTTATACACATGATGTTGTGTAGTGCCACGGTTGAGATGTGGGTTATACACATGATGTTGTTGTGTAGTGCCACGGTTGAGATGTTGGTTATACACTTGATGTTGTTGTGTAGTGCCACGGTTGAAATGTGGGTTATACACATGATGTTGTGTAGTGCCATGGTTGAGATGTGGGTTATACACATGATGTTGTGTAGTGCCACGGTTGAGATGTTGGTTATACACATGATGTTGTTGTGTAGTGCCACGGTTGAGATGTTGGTTATACACTTGATGTTGTTGTGTAGTGCCACAGTTGAAATGTGGGTTATACACATGTTATGTAGTGCCATGGTTGAGATGTGGGTTATACACATGTTATGTAGTGCCATGGTTGAGATGTGGGTTATACACATGATGTTGTGTAGTGCCACGGTTGAGATGTGGGTTATACACATGATGTTGTGTAGTGCCACGGTTGAGATGTTGGTTATACACATGATGTTGTGTAGTGCCACGGTTGAGATGTGGGTTATACACATGATGTTGTTGTGTAGTGCCACGGTTGAGATGTGGGTTATACACATGATGTTGTTGTGTAGTGCCACGGTTGAAATGTGGGTTATACACATGTTATGTAGTGCCATGGTTGAGATGTGGGTTATACACATGATGTTGTGTAGTGCCACGGTTGAGATGTGGGTTATACACATGTTATGTAGTGCCACAGTTGAGATGTGGGTTATACACATGTTGTGTAGTGCCATGGTTGAGATGTGGGTTATACACATGATGATGTTATGTAGTGCCACGGTTGAGATGTGGGTTATACACATGATGTTGTGTAGTGCCACGGTTGAGATGTGGGTTATACACGATGATGTTGTGTAGTGCCACGGTTGAGATATGTGTTATACACATGTTATGTAGTGCCACGGTTGAGATGTGGGTTATACACGATGATGTTGTGTAGTGCCACGGTTGAGATGTGGGTTATACACATGATGTTGTTGTGTAGTGCCACGGTTGAGATGTGGGTTATACACATGATGTTGTTGTGTAGTGCCTCGGTTGAGATGTGGGTTATACACATGTTATGTAGTGCCACGGTTGAGATTTGTGTTATACACATGTTATGTAGTGTCATGGTTGAGATGTGGGTTATACACATGATGATGTTGTGTAGTGCCACGGTTGAGATTTGTGTTATACACATGTTATGTAGTGCCATGGTTGAGATGTGGGTTATACACCTTTGCAGAACTTGAATAAATCAGAGAAACACTGGATGGAATATTAAGGATATGCGGGACGATGATCACATGATGATTGCAAATTTAGTATAAATTTAGAACCGGGCGCAGTGAGTTGAAGCTTCCCGAGAAAAATCACAATGCTCTACAGACACACTATATAATGTCACAGTAAAAAAAAGTACGTCACGACGTTGTACTGCGGGGAAAATGTCATCATATTTTGTCGTAATTTGCTACCGCTGTCAAGTGTCATGTGTAAATCTGTTGATTGAATTCTTGTCAAATGATAATTTTTGTTTCTATTTCATATTGATTACAAGTCTCCCTTTTCATATACATTGTACATATTACATGTATACAGTATGCGCCACAGTAATTTTGATAGTACATGTATATAGCCTATTAGTCACCGAAATCGCTCCTACATATACATGCAATTTGAATCTAGGCATTTACAAAAGGAAAGTCAATCGTACGTAAACAATGACTCGGTGCAAGTGTAAGATGATGATCGTTTGTTGGTATTTACTATAGTAGTGTGAAACTAGAACTGGACACACATTTCTCCGAATCTTGCTTGGGAAACGTACGAATAATTCAGGTGCTTTTATAATCGATCATTGTTTGCGAAAAATACCCCACCCCCACCCCATATGCCGAAGATCGATACTTTAGGTCAAATATTAACGTCCGTGCTAGGAATGTTTAATTTTCCCAGGCATTTTCATGTAAATCTAAGTACGCTTTATCTCTCAAACTATTTTATATTACAAATTATTTTTACTAACTTTACGAAACACTGCTGCGAAAATGGTAACTAATGTAATATGATACACGTCGGAAAGTATGCGAGAAGCAGACGTGTGCAAAAGAAAAAAGTGCAAAGTCACAACGTGTGCAACACATAAATTCCTTGAAAAATAGGATGGAGGCGATCGAGTCAAGCGACACTAGCTACCCTGGCCGCGGAAGTACTGTTGATCTTGTAAACGATGTAGTAGCTTATATTGACGTTAACTAGATCTAACCCCGTGGTTTGAAGGAAGACGAATTGTAGAGCTAGAGGTTTTGTCCAAAGTCATAAAAAATACAGGTATATACATGTATATGTATATTTGAAAACGATTAAAATTTTAACACACACACACACACCCCCTCACCCCCCACCCCCGTCTTTGACAGTGAGCATCTTTTAAAAAAGTGTAGTGCAAATAAATTGAGACTGTCCCCTCCCCCATTACTTTTAACAGTAGTTTTAGATGAAAAGAATAAGCTTGAAAGTTATTAAAAAAATATTCCACCAACCCTAACCCCAAGTGAACATATCGATGATTAACTTCAAGGACGCCTACCTCAAAATCAAGATTAGCTTCACCCCTTCATATTTCTACAGGAAGTTAGGTATATGAATATCTTTTAATTGCAGTGTTTGCAAAAAAATTCATTGAGAGGTTTTCGAGCAGTACTTCATATAGTATCTGGACTACCCTGTTTTTTAGTACTAATTTCCACCCCAAATCCTTCAATTTTCTCAATTTCCTATTATACGGTTATGTTTAAGCATGTTATCATTCATTTTATATTTTGCATATATTTTAAAGATTATTGTAAAAGATATATATAAAAATTCCATCAAATAATTTTTTTTGAAATGAAAATCGGAATTATCTTGTAAAATTCACAATTTTCGAAAAGGGGGTTAATTCAAAGCTTATTATCTCCCTTGTATACATAGAAAGTGGCCATGAAATTTAAACACATTGTAAAGGACATCCTGATGGTGCTTCATGAAAAAAAGAAAAAATATTCATTGACGAGTTATTTTTGGCCACATCGTCCCGCATGTCCTTAATGCATGACAGCTTTAAAATCCAGGAAAACAGGTCCTCTGTCCAGTGACGCATACTCAGATAATTCACAATAAATTCACAAACTTATCAAAACTTTCACAATGAAGCATCTTTTTTAGGTCACCTGAGTTTACTCTGTGCAATTGGTTGTCTTCTGTCATCATCCATCATGTGTTAACAATGGAACATTTTTAACTTCTTGATATCAATCATCCCAATTCTTTTCACATTTGGTATGAAGCATCTTTGGGACAAGGGGGACATAAATTGTAAATTTCAGGACTCCTGGCGCCCATGGGGCAAGCAGAAAACTGCCCTAAATTGACAAATTTTCAAAAATCCTCTCTACAACCGTATATGTGTAAGAAAAACTAAATGCACAGTGATGTAGAGCAGGAAGGCCTCTACCAAAATTGTAAATTTCATGATCCCCGGGGTAAGGGTTCTGACCTCAGGGCGGTGCCAAACTTAGTATATAGTACGTATTTATGTGTAAAACATTTTAATTACATCTTCTACGTGCTATTGACGCTAAATTGAAACTAAATGGATATTTAGAAACTGTTGGTAGTCCTTTACCAAAATTGTAAATTTGATGATCCCAGGGGTAGGAGATTTTATATCAGGGTGGGGCCGAAATGGTCAATTATGAAATGTGTGAATAATAGTAATTTTTAACTTCTTGATAACTACTATTCCAATTCTTTTTAAATTTGGTATGAAGCATCTTTGGGACAAGAAGCACATAAATTGTAAATTTCAGGACTCCTACACCCGTAGGAGGTGGGGCAAAAATTGCCGAAAATTGAGCAATTTTCAAAAAATTTCTTTAATGCATAGTGATAGAGAGCAGGAAGGCCTCTACCAGGGTGTCAAGTCCCTATTTATTCCTATATTTTCCTATAAACTTGAAGGTTGCTATATTTTCTCTATAAGTCATTAAAATTCCTATAAAGCCCTACATATTAAAAAAAAAAAAAATGACAGACAGCAGTCCTATTTTCAAAAATGATAAAAAAATCAAAAAAAAATCCAGGAGCTGATGCTAGATTGATATTTAAGGTGGGTCCTTAGTCCTGGATTTTTGGGGTTAGCATTTTTTTGTTTGGAATCAATAAACTAACATTTAGAGTAATTAAAAAAGGCAAAACAGTTAAGGATTTCCATATTAATTTTCATTACATACACCACTAAAGTCATGTACCCCGATGTAGATTTTTATGAAATTCATTGGAAACAGTTATTTGTTTTTATTTTAATATAAAAACAACAAAATATTTTTTGAATTGCATTTATTTATCGGGAAACATGTCAATAACTAAAACACATGTCATTTTCAATATGTTCATCAAGTTTTAGAATAATATGTGCAAAATTATTGAATTAGCGTTATTCTCCAAAATGTTAAAAAACAAACAAATGTGGACGCACTTTCCTTATAGCATGGTTTACATATCATTTTTTCTGTTTATATTAGTAGAGTTACATCTGTTATAGTTATTCATGGGAAAAAATCCATACCTTTCCTTAATAATTTCAAATCTATAGCTTCCAGATTATGTATACCCCCATCAAAAACTGAAGTATGGCACCATACAGCTGAGCTATTTAAAATCACTCGGGATTAAAATTATATGTAATTTCATGAAAAGACACAGATAATGATTCCTTATCACCTTGGTAAAATATTTGTCAAAAATAAAGGAAATCTATCGCATTAATATGGACTTGATAAATAAATTTAATGAGAACCGAGTTATTGTCCTTGTATTCAATATTTTGAAACATATTATTGACTATTCAAATATAACTAAGACTTTTGAAATATTTTATGGCTAACAAGATTTTTTACAATAACTATTGAAAAAGATTCCAACAAAATTTATGTTCCTATCATTGAATCATTGACTTTGCAAAATCCTATGACGTCACAGGAGTGTGGAACTACATTAATTAGATTGTTATGAAGAGAATAACTATGATGATTGTATAAGAATGTCTATTGGATGGAAAGCTGTCCACATCTGAAAGGATTTTGTCTTTGTTTATGTTTAATATTATTTCTTCTCTAGTAAGATACTATGCTTGCTAGATTTTTATGCAGAAACAATAAAATTTTATACAAATTCTTAAATAAAACCCCTATTTATTCCTTTAAATCTGCTGTAGAAATCCCATATTTGCCCTATAAACTGCAAAATAAATTCCTATAATCCTATATTTTTTAAAACAAAAGTGGCTTGAGACCCTAGCTGCTCTACCAAAATTGTAATTTTCTTGATTCCTGGGGTAGAGGTTCTGACTCCAGGGTGGGGCAAAACTTGGTGTATATATAGTGTACATGAGCAAACTGATAATGATATCTGCTTTAGTGCTATTGATACTAAATTGGAACTAAATGGATATTTAGAAGGAGTAGGTAGTCCTTTACCAAAATTGTAAATTTCATGATCCTAGGGGTTAAGGTTAGGGTTTGGTTTCAGGGTGGTGGCAAATTATTATAATGATTTGAAGGACTTCTTTAAGTTTGCTGATACCGTATAAAATCTAAATGCATATTTGGGAATGCAAATGTAGCATAAAAGGATGTACAAAAAAATGATGAATTTCACAACCCCAGGGTTTAGACTCTAGGATGGGTCCAAATTAGTTATATTGTTTAATGTTAATACATATATTATGTACCGGTAAGACCTTTCATCAGTATATGCACCTTTTAGGGCACGGAAGTTTCAAGAACACAGCTTGTTTTATACTGTTGCTGAACATTAGAATTTAGCTTAGATATTCAGAACAGGAATTTTTTTCTAGATTTCATAGCTCTTGGGACTAGTGATACTTTTAACTAGTACTCAGGTGACCGATAAGGTCTATGGGCCTCTAGTGATATTTTTAACCAGTACTTGGGTGACCGATAAAGTCTAGGGCCTCTTGTTTGGGAAATTTCCAATTTGATAATGATACTTATGCTTTTGATATGAAAACAGGTCAGACCTTAATTCTCGAACGAAATTAAAAAAAAGATAAATGATGCAATGTCCTTGTCCGGGGCCGTATTCAACTCGGTCTCTCATGTACAGCTTTTATTGTTGTTTACTGCACAACCCAACGCCACCCTTTTTCACTGCACTGGTCTAAAGTAACCGGAACAGGAAACAATCATGCATCTGTACTTCGTTACTAGTAAATGAATATTAATTCTAAACCCTGGCACCTATCGGCTTCCGTATAACTAACTTCCCAGGTACTGCTTGTGCACGGGTTCACAGGTAGACAAAATTAGTCACACAGGATAATATACAAAAGTTGCAGAGTGAAGGGTATTTAGTGTATCCCACTGGATACAAAAGTTACAACATAAGGGGTATCCTAAGGGATAAATTTAGTTTGTTACAGCCACTGAATTACATCACAACAGAGAGGACAATAAATGACTTATTCCCCACCACTTCCGAGGAACATAGGAACATATTGTAAATACAGGGATGTTCTATTAAAATTGACTTATTCCTCACCACTCCGGAGAAACATTTTGTATGTACAGGATGTTCGGTTGTTTGACTTATTCCTCACCACTCCGGAGAAACATTTTGTATGTACAGGATGTTCGGTTGTTTGACTTATTCCTCACCACTCCGGAGGAACATTTTGTATATACAGGGATGTTCTATTAATTGACTTATTCCTCACCACTCCGGAGAAACATTTTGTATGTACAGGATGTTCGGTTGTTTGACTTATTCCTCACCACTCCGGAGAAACATTTTGTATGTACAGGATGTTCGGTTGTTTGACTTATTCCTCACCACTCCGGAGAAACATTTTGTATGTACAGGATGTTCGGTTGTTTGACTTATTCCTCACCACTCCGGAGGAACATTTTGTATATACAGGGATGTTCTATTAATTGACTTATTCCTCACCACTCCGGAGAAACATTTTGTATGTACAGGATGTTCGGTTGTTTGACTTATTCCTCACCACTCCGGAGAAACATTTTGTATGTACAGGATGTTCGGTTGTTTGACTTATTCCTCACCACTCCGGAGGAACATTTTGTATGTACAGGGTTGTTCGGTTATTTGACTTATTCCTCACCACTTTGGAGGAACATTTTGTATGTACGGAGATGTTCTATTAATTGACTTATTCCTCACCACTCCGGAGAAACATTTTGTATGTACAGGATGTTCTATTAATTGACTTATTCCTCACCACTCCGGAGGAACATTTTATGTACAAGGATGCTATGTTGTACATGGTGCGATGTCTTCACTATCTAAGGCTTCCAATTCACTACTCTCTTATCTTCACCATTAGCAGATTCAGCTGGAATTTTGTGTTCTTGGTAAGCTGAATTTTATTAGATTGTGACAGGAAGTAATCTATAGCCCAATCTAAATGTGACATATGTAAGTGAAAAGAAATCTAACCAATCACAATGGTGCCAGACACCCTTGAAGACCAGTAAAATGATATGTAACAACATCTATTTTGAGTTTATTACTACAACTTAATTGTGACATTGGAGCAAACTGTAATATAAAATCTGGTTTTTATAGTTATAACAGGAAAACTTTCATATTGATTTACTACTTACCTGTTCCTGTGCCAAAAAATACCAAGATGGTTCTCTTTGGTTGTTTGAAAACACCAGTTTGAAATGTTTGGGAGCTCTGTGCTATGAAACTCTGAGTATATCTGCCCTGGGTGAAGATTAGATTAGTGGAATGGAAGATCCAATGGTAATGGGGTTCATTTCTGCCTTGTGTGTGTACTGTGATGTTGTACATGATGTGTGGGGTCCTGTGTTGTGTGTGTAGTGATGTTGTACATGATGTGAGAAGTCCTGTGTTGTGTTTACTGTGATGTTGTATATGGTGTGTGGGGTCCTATGATGTGAGGGGTCCTGTGTTGTGTGTACTGTGATTTGTACATGAAGTGTGGGGTCCTGTGATGTTGTACATGATGTGTGGCATCCTGTGTTGTGTGTGTAGTGATGTTGTACATGATGTGTGGGGTCCTGTGTTGTGTGTGTAGTGATGTTGTACATGATGTGAGGGGTCCTGTGTTGTGGTGTACTGTGGTGTTGTACATGATGTGTGGGGTCCTGTGTTGTGTGTGTACTGTAGTGTTCTACATGATGTGAGGGGTCCTGTGTTGTGTGTGTACTGTGATGTTGTACATGATGTGAGGGGTCCTGTGTTGTGTGTGTACTGTGATGTTGTACATGTGTGGGGACCTGTGTTGTGTGTACTGTGATGTTGTACATGATGTGTGGGGTCCTGTGTTGTGTGTGTACTGTGATTATGTGTGGGGACCTGTGTTGTGTGTACTGAGATGTTGTACATGGTGTGTGGGGACCTGTGTTGTGTGTACTGTGATGTACATGATTTGTAAGGGGTCCTGTGTTGTGTGTGTAGTGATGTTGTACATGATGTGTGGGGTCCTGTGTTGTGTATATTGTGATATTGTACATGGTGAGTGGGGTCTTGTGTTGTGTGCACTGTGATGTTGTACATGATGTGTGGGGTCCTGTGATGTTTTACATGGTGTGTGGGGTCCTGTGTTGTGTGTACTGTGATGATGTGTGGGGTCCTGTGTTGTGTGTACTGTGATGTTGTACATGATGTGTGGGGACCTGTGTTGTGTGTGTTCTGTGATGTTGTATTTAGTACATGTTTCACACCTCAAACAAAAGATATTTGTGTGTACCAAATAACTTGGTACACCCCAAGTCCAAGCTTCATGGTTGGGTAACCGTGCCATTGTATTTCTAATTATTAGACCAATAATTACCAAGGATTGGTAACAATCAAGGAAGGGCATCACACTTTCTGAATACGGCGTGTCAGTTTCATTTTATTTTAGAATGCTAATCAATGTGTGCCATAAGAAAACATTTTTACATTCAAGGTATTGTTCAAATCCAAATGTGGTTAAATTTTCTGAAATAATGTCAATTTAACTACAAGTGTTAAAAAATGAGAAACCTATGTTTGTTTATAACAAAAATATACGATTTAGTCTGTCCTCCATAACTCATACATATATTCTATCTTGTTTTGTTTTTCTCGCTTCCTTCTTTTCTCTTTTCTCTCCTTATGTAAACATGATTATGTTTGTGTCTCTCTTCCCTGTATCCCTTTTCCCATTGGAATGTATAACATGTACTTGACCTCATGTACCACGTATTGTTGGTTTGAGTGAATAAAGAAACTTGAACTTGAGTTACCAGACTTAGTATAAAGCATTGAATATCAAAACAAAAACACAAACATTTGGGAGACCAGCAGAAACAAGAGATCAGACATGCTCTAAGATATATTTACTCTCTCTTTCTGTTGTCTGTTATGCCCCATCACTAACACATTATGAAAATAGTATAGGATGTGTGTAGTCTCCATCACCATCTTCGGTCACAAAGCAATACATCCAGCAATCTATCATTTGAAACCAATTTAAAAGACACAGGGACAGTTTTACATCACTCTATCAGCAAATCTGATCCGTTTTTGTTCGTCATCCAAATAGTAAGAACATTTTCAGAAATGATATCTAGGAAACACATGGAAGTATTTTCTATCATGCATGCCCGAAAATGTCCAAAAGAATAGTTTTAGTAATATGGAGTGCTAAATTAACATAAACTCAAATAATTGAAGATATCTTCAATTATTTGAAGATATCATCAATTCAAATATTGCTCTCTTTAAATGAATTAATGCGTGCATTAAATCAATTATTGCTCTCATCAAATGAATTAATGCGTGCTTCAATTCAATTATTGCTCTCATCAATTGAATTAATGCGCGCATTAACTGAATTAATGAGAACAATAAATTGATTTAATGCATGCATTGATTCGATTATTGCTCTCTTCAATTCAATTGATGCATGAGGACATCAATTTCGTAGAAATATTGCTCGCAATAATTAATTTAGAGCTTGTTATCAATAATTTGATGATCTCTTTAATTCAATTGAAGATATATTATAATTATTTACGATGCTTTTGTATAAGGAATTATTGTGCACATCAATTCTTTTAAATTAAGAGAGCAACAATGCAATTAAAGAGATCATCAATTCAATTGTGGATATGTTGAATTGAAGATATCTTTAATTATATAGTTGCTTTCTCTAAAAAAATTATTGCTCTCTTCAAATGAATTAAAGATATCATTAATTCAATTGAAGGAGCAATAATTGAATTAATGCGTGCATTAAATCAATAATTGCTCTCATCAAATGAATTAATGTGTGCATCAATTCAATTATTGCTCTCATCAAATGATTTAATGCGCGCATTATATCAATCATTGCTCTCTTCAATTGAATTGTAGTGTGCATCAATTCAATTGTTGATATCATTAATTCATTTGAAGAGATCATTAATTCAATTAAAGTGCACATCAATTCAGCTGAAGAATTCATGCTATCATCAATTCAATTAATGCACACAATAATTCAGAATTGAAGATATCATTAATTATTTGAAGAGATCTTTAATTCAATTGTTGCGCTCATCAAATTAATTGATGATATCTTCAAATAATTGAAGATATCTTCAATTATTTTAGTTTATGTTAATTTGACGCTCCATATGTTGCAGGGGTGGTAGTTTGTAAATGTAGAAATAACCAACTCCTGGCTCAGGGTTCACATTAATGCAGTCATTTATTGCATGGTAAAACGAATGATGATGATGACGATGATTACATATATAATGTTGATTACAAAATGTCCATTATAAAAAAAAAATGGCCCTAAAAGACAAAATAGTAACAATGAATATCACAGCGATTTACAATCAATAGAGAGTACATTTCAACCTTAAGAGTTATCTCCCTTAATTTAAATATAGTAAAATATACTTTACTCAAATATTTACAGTTGCATTACAAATAATGTAACACTATGAAATTACATGTTTTAAATAAAATAAAAGGTAATATCTTTTAATTACCTATCTATGGGACATAAGGCCCAATGCATGCAAACATCAAAATGCTGCCTGGATGCTTCTAATCTATTTATAACAAATATATCATTACAGTACTATATACACTATAACAACTAAATATATAATATAAGCATATACTGAGATGAAATAACTTTAAATTGATAATTACTGTTCTTCATAATATTTAAACTTCACTCTTCTCTCAAACAGTGATATTAGTTATATATACATATTATGAAGATAAATGTTAATAAAATTAGTACTTACTGTCAGGTCTGGATTTGAAGGTCTAATAATGTCTTTGTCAAAACCAAAATGCCAAATCAGCACAAAGATACCAAAACTGCTCAAAAGCAAGCCACAACCAACCTGACCAAAAACTCTCTAGATTCTAACTGAATAAAACTCAGTTCTACAGCCAATGAAATAGCAAGACCTGTGAACCTTTTCACTCACCTATTACACTAAGTAAATAAAGGGGTGGATCTGGGAATTTGACTTAAATCTTAAAATGCACTTTTAATTCCATATGCACTATTCATGTTTATTAAAATATGGTATCATATAATATATACAAGTTAAAACACACTGCTACATTTATAGCAAGCTGTTCTTAGTTCTTGGCTTAAATCCATTTGAAAAGACATGACAGACACTCTTGAAACATGGATTAGGATATATTGAATGTGTACAAAAAACCTTATAATACTACTCACTGTGTACTCTCACCAGGTTGTTGAATACAGGTAAACTCCCCTTGAGGGCACAAGTTATAAAAACAAATCTGCACCCATCAAGATAAATGCTGATGATCTTGATTAAAGGATAAAAAATACGAAAGGGTTATAATAAATCAAATAGAGACCACAAAGAGTTTTCATTTCTCGTTTCAAACATGTACCAAGTATGTTGTTAAACTTTTCTCTCACCACTCACTTCACTCGGCACCAAATTTCTGGGTACTCAAGAAAAGTTTACCAACATACACATGGTATATGGGTTTATGCTTTGGTAAAAATATCCATGGGGCCTGGTATGAATTTCATGAAGAGATTTCCTTTACTATTAAAATTTTGCAAGATGGGCATCTCTAGATACCCCCCATACCATCTTTTTTTCCCCTACAACTTTTAGCTCACCCGAGTTGAAAGTTCAAAATAGGTCATCTGATCAAAATTCATTTATCTAGCATCTGTAAAATTTTCAATTTGTCTTAAGAACCACATGGCCAATTTCATACAAACTTGGCACAAATCTACCCTTAGCTTAAGGAGGTTCAATTTCATTATAACGCACATAATCCCTTCCAAGATAATAAAGAAATAGTAACAAGATGTACTGTGAGCAATGCTCATTAAGAATACCCCCCACTTACCCCAATCTCCCAAAGGGTGTTGTTAATAGGTATAAATTACTTCTTTCCCGAGTGTAAAAATATGGTATGCCTTTGTAGAAGAAAATCCAAGATGTAGTCTGAACACAAATCCATGGCATAAACCTATAATTTTGACCTTGAGATCAAAGGTCAAGGTCATAAAGAGGTCATGAATGTACATGACACATAGTCTCATGGTGATACACCCATGTCTTATGGTATGACTGTCAAAACCCTATTATCAATTTTGACCTTGATGTCAAAGTTCAAGGTCATATAGAGGTCATGAAGGTACTCGACACATCGTCTCTCATGGTGATACACTCATGTGTCAAATATGGTATGCCTATGTCAAAGAACAAAGAAGTTATGGCCCGGACACGAATCCATTGTAAAAAACCTTTAATTTTGACCTTGAGGTCAAGGTCATATAGAGGTCATGAAGGTACTCGACACATCGTCTCATGGTGATCCACCTGTGTGCCAAATATGGTATGCCCAAGTCAAAGAACAAAGAAGTTGTGGCCCGGACACGAATCTGCACAGACAGACGGACAGTAAGACGGACAGACAGACAGAGTGATTCCTATATACCCCCCAGAACTTCGTTCGGGGGGGGGGGGGGGGGGGGGGGGGTGGTATAATAAATAATTATGGTTTACAAATCTTCCCAACAGAAGCTTCCAAACATAATGAAGATTAAAGTTTGTTCAATCAGGATCCATGGTCACAGAGGTTCTAAGAAAATTTACATATAAGAATATACACGAGAGCATTTCAAAATTCAGTCTTCTCGAGAAGCAAAATATGTAGTTTACCAATGCAAGGATGCTCATGTTGCCAAGAGTTAAGTTTGCTCAAGCCATTTTGTATACAAGTGAAATATTATTGTAAATCCACATACGTTATACTGTATACAGGGTTATTTTTGCCCCTTTTTTCCTTGTCATTCTATACTTGCAAACAGTTTCACTCCATTTTCATTTCAACCCCTCCAACACAGTTGTGTTGAAAGAGACATGAGAGAAAGCGATTTCGCCCAGTCTTAAATTTGTCCACTGATGAGGGCAAAACACCTTCGCAAGCTAAAGCAAGTCAATCGGACACTTTGCTTGCGAAGATGAGGGCAAAGGGGTGAAAATAAATCGGGGGCAAATATTTCCCTGTAAACAATATATCCACATCATAGGAATTTTTTTGAGAGGGTGGGAGTGGTTAGGGAAGGGGGCGTCCTCCTAACCACAGACAGTGGTCCCAGCTGTCCGAGTGATTAACAAGACAATGTATATATCATACAATTATTTTATTTGCATCTTTGATGATAATGAAACAAAGTGAAATGATAATAAATGAACATGCATATTTGTAGAAATTTGTGTCTGGCCATCTGCTTGATGCTTCAATTAATTTGTAAGATGAACTAAGTACAAATATACTCCCTAAAATGAAATATGTAAACAAAACCCTTTTTTTATCTATTGAAGTATAACTCAGATGCTGATGAACTTCAGGATGAAATAATGTATTGATTAAATTGTATCTGGGAAATGTTTACAAATTTCTGGCAATAGCACTTATTAAATAAAAAATAAATAACATTAAATAAAAGCCACTCTAATTATCTGTCGTACATAATTCTTATGAAACAATAAAACCTTGCAGTATGTTGTGTTTGCAGTCTCTATAGAAAATGTAATGAAACAAGGTGGGAATCTATATATTCTACAAAATCTCTATATAAAAAAAGAAAACTGCCCTCTTGATTTTATCAAAAGAAGTGGTACTAAAACAACTAAAATGTTAATTAATCAGGCTGTCTAGCCATTTGTGCATGTCCATTTAACAATGTTTAATAATTTTTCATATTGATATTTTGTACACAGCAGCAAAATCTACCTGGATTTCTTGCAAACATAAACAGAAAAACAATTTTTTCATAGCTTTAAAAATATGGACAAAAAAGGTTCTTTCTTGGCTGTAAGCATCCATTTGTTCAAAAAGCCCAAAACTTAGCAAGTTTTGTTTGTTCATTTAAAAGTATGTACAATTAGGTAAAAAATGTCTAAAATGTTTTGATATTTATTTGTTCAATTCTTCTCCCATATTAACAATTTGCTCTAAAAAAATTGCCCAATAACATTTTGATGTACAACTTCAAGGCAAAAGCAGATCACTTAACAGTGCAATAAACAGCTATTCAGACATAAAGTAATAATTTTGTTAAATATTATATGATGCCCATATGCAAGTTAATTGTGATGAGGTTTGAAAGCTGAGATCATTTTTTGGTCAAATGTCAACTTCATGAAATTTTAAACCACCTTGATGTATGTAATTATTAAAAACATTTTGAAATAATTTTGTGTATGGAGATGAAGAAGCTTAGCTTCCACAAAAAATGTTTGAGTTTCACACACAGATGATCAACAGAGAAATATAAAATTTATAAAAATATCCTATGTACATTTTTTTGTAACAAATGGGATGAAGGAATCTACACAATGAGGAGTGGAATGAGAACTGGAAGCTGATTGGTCAGGTTAGGGTTGTCACAGTAATGCTATTTAAGCTTCAGAAGTAGAATTATTTTTTTTTGGTACACAATTGGGCTAAAACATGATTAAAAATGGGTCATACAAAATCTATAATAAGCCAAAATCAAAAATTGCATTAAATCATGCAAAGTATAAAATGTAGCAAATGCAAACAGGATATTTTTACTATAAAAAATGTGAACATATGCATAACGAACTGGCAGCTCCTCAATTTTCTTAAAATAGTGCCAACCTCAGCACTACATTCAAAATAAAATATCGAAATTCAAGTTTATAAACACCGCATAAATTTTTTGGAGTAAACATTGAAAAAAAACTGCAGGTTTAAACAATTTATAACACAAATTTAACAGCATCCTGCCATTTTAAAGTAATAAAACAAACAATGTAAATAACAATATATTTTCTATAAATGCAACTCAAACTTTGGCCCCTTGCATATACAAAACATATTCTGCAAGATAAAATAATTGGTGCACAAACAGAACTACATAAAACTGAAAATACATTGTGCACCAGTCTAACCAAACATATTTACAACTTGTCCAGCCAATTGTAAATGCGTATATAATTCCAAATTGTTTGCACCAATAAAATTGCATGTTGCATGCAAGTCACTTGCAAAGTTCATTGTGTTTATCACTTCCACAATAAAATTATACACATACTGGCACACACTTTGTCCTAGAGAAACACAGGTTTATTGCTGCGAATGGGTTGGTCAGGGCTCGATATACCCTCTGACCAATCAGAATGAGCGGAGTGTGGGGAGGAACTGGACCACTGTCCAGGAGAATCGGGAGATGGGGTCAAGTAATGGTCAGGGAGTGCCACTCCTGATCTGACCTGGGGAGAGTCCATACTGCTCTGAGATTGAGGGGTGGGGTATTTTTCAATGTACATTTTCTGTGGGTAGTCAATGGCTTGTGATTGATGCATGTATGAGTCATTTGTGTACATGTTTGGCATGGTGGTGATGGGGAGATGATTCTCCGAGCTGCTGTACGACACATAATGATCATTCTGCCGGTTGTGCGGGCTTCCATGGACCACTCGCTGCTCCTGGCGGGCCCTTTGGTGCATCGCCTGGATGTGGGTGGGGGAGGTGGGCAGTGAGTTTTTGGTGGGTTTAACTGGAGACATTTTACCGTGTCCCATGGGACTGTTCATGGAGGGTTGTGATGGTGGGGTGATAGAAGTGGAGTAGGTGGGTGGGGGGTTGTGGTGGGGCTGAGTCCACTGTGGCTGCATGTGTTCCATGCCCGGGCTGTTTTTGTATTCATATTGAAGTATGGCCTGGTCATCTGTCATGCTGTGAGACATTGTCACATTATCTATATGATACACAGATTGCTGAGGCATGCTATGTGCCTGAGCATACATTTCGTAAGAACTAGTCTGATCATATCTCAGAGGGGACTCAATAGAGTTCCCCGGTGACACAGTCTCCATTGAAGAAGCTGATCCCTCACAGCTTGGTGAAGTCCCCTGTTTGGTTGATTTTTTCTTCGTTTTCGGCTTTTTGGGATGCACACCATTAGGTAGTCCATTAGGAGAGATAGGAGTATTTGTATTCTTCCTCCGTTTTTGTTTGGAGTTTTTCTGTTGCATCATGTGGATGTGTCCTGGTGATGCTGGCATGCCATTTGACATGGTCATACCGCTAGGACTCATCCTGTATTCATCCAGCAGTCTCAAAATATCACGGTGCTGTCTCTCCTGAGCAATGTCTCTTGGCAATCGATCCATGTGATCTGTGATGTCACGATTGGCATAATGATCTAATAATATTTTGGCTGTTTCAAAACTGCCCTCTCTCGCTGCTAAGAACAAAGGCGTTTCATCCTGCAAAAGTAAAATGGGCATTATTGTCAAACTGATTACCATATAAAAGTAGAGACATCATTACTATTGCTTCTGCCTTGGTTAATGTTCAGTGCTTGCCTTTGCGTCTTGGGCATCCCTGTTAGCGCCATTCTGTAGCAGAGTATGAGCTGCCTTCGAATTATTCACTGCTGCAGCCCAGTGGAGGGCCGTTTTACCTGCAAAGAAACAATGAATGTTCTCAATCCATCTCAAATCAAGTTGAGTTACGAAGTATGGACAAATTCATGGCTGACAATCTTACCATATTCATCTGTCATGTTGATGTCAGCATCTGACTTGATCAACTCCTCTACCATTCCCTCTACAGCCATTCTCACAGCCAAGATTATTGGGGTCGTCCCATCCTGGGCTTTTGCATTCAAGTTTGTAGATCGATTGCGCAAAAGAATCTGCAAGAGATCAGGGGTGAATTCATGTTTTTAAAAATACAATTACATTCTACAACAAATCTGAAAGAAAGATGCATTTTTTGTTACATGGAAAAAAGATTTAAAATGTCTCACTTGGAAGACGCCCACGGCATCAGCGGCAATGGCGGCGTGTAATGGAGTCCGCCCGGTGATGTCCTCTGCGTTACAGTCTGCCCCGGCATCTAACAAAACCTTGGCAGCATCCGCCCTGGCATACCTAGCAGCCAGGTGAAGGGAGGTCTCACCTGAAAATACAAGGACATTTTAGGTCACGGGTAATAAAATGTCGTCTAAATACTTATTGATATAGAGCATATCTTTACACATTGCCCTCTCTTAAAGATAAATGTGATATTTGTGTCAATGAGAAGAAACGTACATGTGTGTAATGCTTCACATTCAGTGCTGAAGTTTTTACCTGTCCTGTCTGTCTGTGCATTGATCTCGGCCCCTTGTACCAGCAGAGCCTGAATGACTTCTACAGACTTGTCATCAGAGTCACCACTGTTACTGCTTTCACCAGATCCTGATCCACTCGACTCATTGTCACATCCTGTATCCAGACCATTCCCACGGAATGAGGCCAGCATCAAGGGAGTGAACCCGCCTGGCCCTCTAACATCCACATCATTCACGTGGGTGTGCTCACTGTCATAGGGAGGAGTTAGAGCCATTTGTTCGTTAGGAATATTGGCAGCATTCAGATGCCTGGGGGTCCATTGTCTGTTGTCCATGTCTGTTGATGGGGGAGAAAGCACCTGTTCTAACTGTTTGCTGTGAGTCTCCATCTGAAAATAGTACAAAAAGCATGTAACTCTATTTACAATTCAGACCCCATCAACAATACAGTGAAATTATAGAGGACTGTACACAGGCACACCACAATACAGTGAAATTATAGAGGACTGTGCACAAGCACACCACAACACAGTGAAATTATAGAGGACTGTACACAGGAACACCACAATACAGTAAAATTATAGAGGACTGTACACAGGTACACCACAATACAGTGAAATTATAGAGGACTGTGCACAAGCACACCACAACACAGTGAAATTATAGAGGACTGTACACAGGTACACCACAATACAGTGAAATTATAAAGGACTGTACACAGGCACACCACAATACAGTGAAATTATAAAGGACTGTACCTTAGCATGTTTTGCTTTGGGTTGACACATTTCATCATCCGTATCCCAAGCAGGTGAGGAGATCTGGGTATTCAGGTCGTCACATCCCGGACCTTTAACATTCCTGTCAACACAATACAAATTAAAATAATTACCCACCTGGACCTTTAACATTCCTGTTAACACAATACAAAAATTATCCACTATTTTACACTTACATCATTTCCTCTCCATCAGGTACCCTTCTCTTAGCGGTGCGTGGAGGCCCTGTTGACTTTGGTCCAGAGGAACTCATGAAAAATCCCTCAGGGAACCATGTCACTCCATGAGCCGTTTTTTTGCGGGACAGCACAAAGATTACCACAACGATCATGATAAGAACACCAGCCACAGACACCGCTACATAAATGTAGGTCATGTTGGTGGTTCCTGTTGGTTCCACCACATCACCACACTCCTTATCACTGCATTCTTTCACTGTCAAGGAAAACATTTTATCATAGTCATTGAGTTCAGATGTTTATAACCAACATGCTTGTACAAATTTGATTGTAATTCACACACAAAAAAAATACCTCAACAAATCCACAGCATTTCTATAACTTACTTTCAATTCTTTCCACTTTAACACCAGTGTCATATCCATTTTTCACTGCCACTGCAAACACCTGGGTAGCAGTGTCCAAATTTGTGATACAGTCCTGGCCTACATTAACTGCAATACAACTACTGGCATCCAGAGTTAGGAAGACCTTGGTACTGTAAAGATAGGATACATAAGATAAACACCGCTTCTATCTCCTCTCAACTATTCTACCCTTGAAATTCAACTATTCAACTTAAAAAGAACAATGGTCATATCAGATGTTTACAACATGTAAACTTTACCCGTTGGTTTCAGTAGATGGTGCCAATGCTCTCCTAAACCTCTGAAGCAGTCCCTCTAATGCAGCATCTGCAAATCTTTTGGTCCGTTCCTGTACTGCTGGTTCCCAGGGGTACACCATAAAACTATTGTTAGCATCCCTCTTGATTTCAACTAGTACATTCAATAACAAGCCAAGCTGTCGCAGGAATAACGCCCTTTTTCTCAGAAACTCTGCCGGAGAGACCTTGACATACACAATCATGGTACCCTTAACAGGAGATCGAGCAGTTGCTTTTTTCTTACAATCACTACCATCCCAGTTACATTCCTTGACGTTACAGGTCTCATCACACAGCCCATTGTTGTATAAACTGTCACAGTAGTAATTGCCAAATGGATTGCAATCCTTATGTACTTGACAGTCCCCTCCGTCGTACAGACAACTCTCGACGTTACACTGGTGGTCACACTCGCTGTTATTGTATTTGCTGGCGCAGTACTCAGGGTTGAAGCAGTTCCTGTAGAGATGTGGGACTCCCAGTGAACAGTCCCCCCCGTCGTATTGACATTGAGCCCGGTTACACTCCTCCTATAAATATACAAACACATCCACTTCTTGTGAGGTCAATTCACCAAACATACATGTAACATTGTATTGCTGTATCTCTGAACTTGAGGAATCAGATATAAAACTTGAGATCTGATTCAAGCGATCTTCATTATTTTCTATAAAAATCTACAAATATATAAAAAGAAACCCTTACCTCACAGAGTCCATTCTGAGCCTTAACTTTGCAGCCGTTCAACACACAAATATCGATTGTGACTGAGGTGGTCTGGGGAACTCCCGGGTTGGATGAGTCGTATCTCTCGCAATGAACGCCCACATAATTTCTAGGGCACAAGCATTCGTATTTTCCTGTATATATAAACAAGACTCTCTTTAAGAACCATTGGATATTACATTTCTCTTATTTTTCCATTGCTGCTACTTTCATTATTAGTTCTTGCTAACCAATTTTCATTGTTTTAAAGGACGAGCAAGACCATGAACTCCAGAGATCAAGAAAATAAGAATTCAAATTCAAGATGAAAGAATAAAGGTTAGATGACGACAAATTCATGCACCAAGAATTTGTATTTTGGGGACCAAAATCACAAAGTCTTGAAGTATTTGAAAACTAATGAGACTAAAGCATTTCAATTTTATCCCAGCCACCAGTAGAAATCAGGAATGAATACAATTTTTTAAAAACATGTTAAAACAAATGCATCCAATAGAGATCTGACTTACCCATTCTGTCTTGACAGGTGCCCCCATTTTTACACGGGTTGTATGTCTTGTTGCACTCATTGAGAATATCCAGGTTACAGGTGTCCCCTCCTACCCCAGGTGGACAGATACACTGAAACTGGTTCTTTTCCATCACCTGACAGATTCCAGCATTCAGACACGGTCCACTGCTGCAGGCAGTTATCTCGGTCTCACACAGCTCGCCACTGTAAGGCTCAGGACAGGAACAGATGGCTTTGGTATCTCCACTGGTACATTGCCCTCCATTTTTACATGGATGATTTTCGCAGAAGTTGATTTTTTCACTGCAGTTCCGACCTGTTTCGGAAAACAAAGTCAATGAATCATCTACCATGGTAAAGCATGCCACACAAGTTTATGCCTACATTCTCACTATCTTTCAAAAGTTGCAATGTCAGATTGTGTTAATGATAAACTGTACAGAAAAATGATTTACAAATCTGGGCTTATAGTTTTCACATCAGTTATATTACATCTCAAAAACATTACACCCTTTTCTTAATATTCTGATAAATGACAGCGATATTCTACTCACCTCTGTATCCCACATTACATTCACATCTGTAGTCATTGACCATCTGTATACAACTATGTGTACCGACAGAATCACAGGGGTTAGACAGACACTCGTTAATATCTCCCTCACACCGAGGACCAATGTAGCCCGGTCTACAGTTACATTCATATCCATTTATCTTCTCTATGCATATGCCTCCATGAAAACAAGCCCCTACAAAACAGTCCTTCTCATCCAGCTCGCATAGCAGGCCTCTTGTTCCAGGCAGGCAGGAACATGTGAAGTTATTGTCTAGATCATGGCATTTCCCACCATTAGTACAAGGACCGTGAGCACAGTCATCCACATTCTGCTCACAGTTCAGTCCCTGGAAACCCAACTGACAAATACATCTGTATTCTCCAATCTGGTCTACACATGTTGCTCCATTCATACACGGCGCAGACTGACATTCATCGATTTCTGTTTCACAGTAACTTCCTTGATAGCCTGGTCGACATGAACAGTTGTGGGTGTTGCCAACATTATGACAGGTGCCTCCATGATGACAGACTTCAGATACTGCTACTCCTATAACAACAGTCAATGTGTCCCATATATTTTAAGAGGTATGTGTACATTTTTAACACCCATTTGCATTTTCTTGTTTAAAGAGTTTCTATAAGAACATTTTTAACGGAAAGCAAGAGCTAACCTTTGGATTTGGCTGCCACTTCACAGGTTATGGTCTGAACGTCACAAATCTGTCCTGTCCATCCTGCGGGACAGCTGCATCTGTATGTATTTGCGGACTGAGTGCAGGTGCCCCCATTCATACACGGGCCTTCTGTGCACCAATCATGGAATGCCTGTTGAAACCAAAAAATATATATTCACTTGATATACTAGTAAAATTTCATGAAGATATCTGAAAATTACTGCAGACTACAGAAGATGACCTTTCAAATTAAACACATTAAAAAGACTGCGCAAAAGAGACATGTTTCTCACTTCACATCTTGGTCCAGTAAATCCATACGGACACACACAGTGGAATGAGGTCAGGCTCTTGTCATTGACACAGGTACCTCCCTCCAAACATGGGTTAGAATCACAGGGGGTAATTCTAATCTCACAGTTCATTCCTTGAAATCCCGGGGCACACTCACAACGAAAGTTATTAACCAGATCATGACAGGTGCCTCCATTCAAACAGGAGCTGTAAATCAAATGTGAAAAAATGTTAGAACATGTACATGATGATACCATCAACAATAGATTTTCTGCATGAAAATAAATATACACTGTAACTTTAATCAATAGTAAAAGGCCAAAAATTCTTCTTTTTTTAATTTTAAACCTTTCATTGCATGAGTTAAAAGTGAGACTGTGGATTGCCCCCCTCCCCCAAATAAAACTAACCTGTCTGTGCAATCGTCATCATTGATATGGCAGTTAGTGCCACTATACCCAGGATTACAGGTACAGGTATACGAATTAACGTAGTCATTGCATACAGAACCATGCTCACAAGGACTAGATGCACACTCGTTGATATCGTTCTGGCAGTGGTAACCACTGAATCCCGGTGGACACAAGCAAGTGTAGTTGGCAATTCGATCATAACAGGTGCCTCCATTCTGACATGGGGAGGACACACAATCATCAATGTTGGACTCGCAGAAACGGCCTGTGTATCCCTTGGAACATTTGCATTCAAACGATCCATATGAGTTTTCACAGGTACCCCCAAAATAACACTGCGTGTTCAGGCACTCATCATAGTCATCCTTACAATGTCGACCTAAAAAATTACAGCTCAATCATTACCTGCTTCAGATGTATCAAACATTACGCTGACAAAAAACAACTGCTTCTGGAAACCTTACCTGTCAGGCCCTGGGGACAGAAGCAAGAGAAATCGGTAAAGTCTGCAGAGACAGAGCATGTAGCAAGATGAAAACAGGGGTTGGAAGCACAGGGGTCCAGCTTTGTGTCACAGTTCTTGCCTGTCCACTGCATCTCACAGTGACATTTGTAGTTGTCAGCAAGATCAGTGCATGAACCATGCACACAAGGATTAGTAGCACAGTTGTCAATATTGGTCTCGCAATTCACACCTGTAAATAGTCAAAATTTGAATATTCCACACATCTCTGTTCTCAATAAGTATCAAATGATTTGTTTGCTATATTTATTTGATAGAAATTCATAAAAGCACTTGTTGATTTCATAGTAAATCGAGGCTTACCTGCAAATCCCGCAGCACAGTCACATCTGTATCTTCCATCTAGGTCATGACACACCCCTTGATGTTGACAGGGATTGGACGCACACTCATTGGTCTTCGTCTCACACCGGATACCCTCGTACCCCGTGGGACAGGTACAGGTATATTTGCTGACCCCATCATAACACTGACCACCATTCAAGCAAGGATTGCTGGCACATTCGTCCACGTTGGACAGACATCTATCATCATTGTATCCATACGGACAGTCGCAGTGGAAACCATTAACTAGATCACGACAAGTGCCTCCATTGTGACAAGGATTAGGGTTGCAGTCATCAACGTTACTCTCACAGCGATCCCCTACAAATCAACAATGTTACATCCAGTCAACTTATAACTTACAGAGAGATAACCTTACCGCAATCCAGTCAACTTATAACTTACAGAGAGATAACCTTACCGCAATCCAGTCAACTTATAACTTACAGAGAGATAACCTTACCGCGATACCCTACAAATCAACAAGGTTACGTCAAGTCAACTTATAACTTACAGAGATATTTACTGTGGTTCCTAAATATTTCAATCTTCCAAATTCTGCAGAACTTTAATCCCCCATCGAAGCGATGAATTAATTATTGGAGTTACCATTTTATATTCTTGCTTGCAGTGATTTATCAATCATGCACATCATTCTTGTAGCATTAATTAATCATGCGAGTTACCTGTGTATTCATTGATTAATTATACAAGTTACCTGTGTATCCATTGATTAATTATACAAGTTACCTGTGTATCCATTGATTAATCATACAAGTTACCTGTGTATCCATTGATTAATCATGCGAGTTACCTGTGTATCCATTGATTAATTACACAAGTTACCTGTGTATCCATTGATTAATTATGCAAGTTACCTGAGTATCCTGGCCTGCAGCGGCACACATAGTTGTTTAAGCCATCCTCACATGTTGCTCCATTGATACAGGGGTTGTCTTTGCAATCATCAAAATTTACTTCGCAGTTCATACCTAAAATATGCATTATCTCCATAGTTTTTGGTTTTTATTTCTTTTTATTTTTTGCATTTTAGAGTATATTATCCATTTCAAATTGAATCTACAGCTCTGACTATAATATCTGGCAGATAAGAACATTCTTGTCCCCCGATATGATTTACATCAATTCTTTACACATTAGCAATTAATTTTGTTGTAGAGAATTGAGTGACAACTTTCTGATGAATGCCATCTAGAAGACCGAAGAAACTCCACAAATTGTTATGCATCTTGAGGAGTTCAAACATTTAACGAGATGCCATCTACACTGAGTGGGAACAAAAGACCACCTTCAAAGTGACTGGGATTACTCCTCTTACCTATCTTGTGATTATGTAGGGCACTTGAATGCTCTTTATTACAGTAAAAAGTTGGTTTGCACGCTAACAGACAAAAATGGGGAAATTATACAAATCATTATCAGACGTGACTAGCAACCAAATTGCTTTCATGTATATGCACAGGGTATTTTCCTAATTTATCTTCGTTTCTTTTCTTTTTTGGTTGTTTCAAAATTTAGAAAACAAATTTAATTTGAAAAATGGTAATTGTGAAGAAAGAAATTTTTTTTCTCGGATACATGAAAAAGTCTAGGCAGGTGAGAGAAGCAGAGCGGTCTCCTGATATAAATCTGCCCTTGATGATCGACTTCCATTGTACATAGACAATGTCTTTAACAAAACTCCCAGGATCTTGTCTATGACTCAGTATTAATGTGTTTTTACAGCTTCACCCGAATGCCTTCATTGTTACCTGGGCGATTTACCTGAGTGAATTTTATTCAGGGTGTTGTATGAAATTTGAATTCCATCTGATGACAAGTAAATAAATCTGTTTTCCTTTGATTCAACTCTGATTATATTACTTAAATAAACTCCTAGAGCAAATTTCTTAAAAGGAATATTGCTCTAATCTTTATAGCTATGCACACAAATAAATGTCCACTACATAGATTCACAGAAAAACGTTGCCCTTCATAAAAGTTCTGACCAGCTTTTTCTTACAAGACCCAAGATAAAAAGAATTTCCTTTCAGAATAAACAGTCATTAACCATTTCATCCAGCTGGTTGACCAACAAAGTTTCTGCAATGACCCATCATCAACTGCCCGGCCTCTCCGTAGTCAAGGGAAACAAATCTTACCTGTCGTTCCTTTAGGACAGCGACATTCATATCCATTCCCGTTCTGAATGGGGTGACAGGTTCCCCCATATTTGCAGGGCTGGGATTCGCATTCATCAATGTCCGTCTCGCAGTGGTTCCCAGTGAAACCCTGGAGACATTGGCACTCGTACCGCCCCAGAAGATCCTGGCAGGTGCCCCCATTGTAGCATGTGACTCCCACACAGTCATTGATATTAGTTTGACATAGGTCTCCCTGGTATCCTACACAAAAACAAACAATTTGGTTGACTGACAAAACAGAAATGCACTTGTAAAGTCTGCATTAATTTTCTTTATTTAACAAAAACTTGTAATTTTTGTTCTGCATTTACGAAAATATCCTGGTTATAATGAAGAGCAGAAGATAACCTGCCAACTTTCTCCTCTGTGTAACACTTTTTAGGAAGGCATCACTTCTCTAAACAGGTATGTTTTAAGCAGCAGGAAACATTTACAGAATGTACACAAACATAACAATAGCATTTTACCAGGTGCTACATATAGAGAGAGTGCAGCTGTTTTCCAGTATCAGATTGATAAAGGTGTTACAGAATGTACCACGATCTATCATTAAAACATTAAACATACTACATGTATGTCATATTTTTTTTTTCTGACCTAAGGATGCTGCAGCTGTAGATGAAAATATGTATCATTTTTTCTGTGGAATCTGTCATTATTCGTTGAACTATTTCTCTCTTCAATCAAAAATGAAAAGAGGTGTTTATTTCATGTATTTGTTTCCTTGGACCTTACCATGTGCACAGGAACAAGTGAAACTGTCAATATCATCTACACAGGTTGCCCCATTCTGGCATGGATTGTCAGCACACTCATCGATGTTGATGCTACACGTTGCTCCCTCAAAACCTACAAAATTACTCTCCAAAATTACACTCTGTTTTGCACAATGACTCATTAAATTCCCCCAATTTTACGAATCAATAATTATTTCAAAAGCAAATTTTGCCATAAATTACACTTATAAAAGAAAACTATGCAAGAACTTAATGACTTGCATTTAAAGCATTTTCTTTTAACGATTACGGGCCTTATTTTTTTCTCTCCTTCATTTTCTGAACAGTTAACAGTTTATTTGTACAGAAAACACTATGCAAATTTGTATTGCACTCTCACATTTTTCTCACCACAGTGCATGCTTCAGTGGGCAATCACTGATGACATGTGCTCTCCGCTTGAGCAACTCATGCATTCTTTACAACTGTGAGATTAAATCATTTGTAAGTGATCACTAAATTATCTCACAGAATATAATCTATCCCCCTAATCAAGATTTCCCATCCATTCGTGATAATAAAAAGTGTCCCATGGCAAAAACAAACAGATTCTAATCTCTGGCTAGCCAGACAAACCAGGGTTCTTTTTACTGATAGAGATTCCGAAGGAAACAAATCTTCTAATGACTACATAGGGTAGTTTTAGATCATGCTTCAAACACTAACACAAATCCATCCACACAGACCACTTTATCCGCTTACTGTTATTTTTCTTTATCTAAACTTTATGCAAACAGCTTTCAAAGAGATGTACTTATACTAAATAAAGCAATTTAAGATGAACTTGCATATTTCCCCACCCAAAGATATGCCAATCCAAGAATAAAAATTAGTACACTCCCTGATATTCAGTACATAAATTTAAGTCTTGTTATAAATGCAATTTCCACCGACAAACAATTCTAAAATTCTGAGAAATATATCAAGGCTATAAATCTATATTCAAGTACCAGTAGCCATCTTCATAGTAATGTGAAAATCGTAAACCTATCCTTTGTTGTTGAACAATTTTCACAAGATTTCTGTTTGCTGACCTCTGTTTTACTTTCACTGTGCTGTACTAGGATGAACCTTTTGATAATGTCATAGAAAAAGGACTTAATTCCTCTCGAATGGGAGTTACTCCGTACAACAACTTCAAGTATGGCAGACTAAGAACCTGAATGACTATAGTACTACTTGTATTTCCAAGTACTAACGACCCGGAATCGCTACTATGTACGGTCTATTGTACCATTATTTCCCCCGAATTATATGGATGCCATAAAGAGGTTTATATATCTCATCATCTATCTCATTTATTACTGTTGGGTTTTTTTTTATTTCATATGTATCAATACACTTGTGAGGAGGGTATATGGAGGGGGAAGAGGGGAGGGGTGTGTTTACCTGATGGAGGGGGAAGAGGGAAGAGGGGAGGGGGAAGAGGGGAGGAGGGGGTGTTTACCTGATGGACAGTTGCACTTGAATTTATTGATCAGATCTTCACAGATTCCTCCATTTCTACATGGGCTGCTTTCACATTCATCTATATTATGTTCACACAGGGTTCCCTTATATCCTGTAAAATACCAAAACAACAACCTTCTATTAAACACGCAAGATGTGTGATATAATTAAGCAATCTACACCAGTTCTACCTAAATGATTACAAAGCCACCTAAACGCACCGACTACACGAACAAAATGCAAGACGGAACAGGCTAGATGCTTGTGAAGCATGGCAATTCACCAATTTTTTTCTTTTCTTGAAATTTAAATTCTCTAACCAATAAATAAGATATAACAAATTGATACAATATCAACCACTTTTCTCTTTTTGAATTTTACGACTAAATAGGCTTAATCAATTTCATATATATATCCCTAAAACTTTGAAATCCAGGCTTCACGTCTACTTAGTCAAAAGATTTGTACATTTACCGTCGACTGGGGAGAGTGTTCTTTTCACACCGTGCTCGTATCTTTGATCCTTTTATTTAATATTTTACATCAAAAATAACTTTTAATAAATCAATTTTCACAAGAGAATGAAATCAATGAAGGAGCAGTGGATAATGATAGAGTTACACACAGCCAGGTTTGAAGTACTCTAAGTTTTCTTCACTGCAGGCTAACATCAGAGTATGTAACACAATTACAGATGTTATCTAGACTTGCAACATAGAAAAAAAAACATTTTAATGACCTCAGATCGTGGGAACTCTCCAACCCTGCACCAACCAGAATGGAGGGGATAATTATGGGATTTCTCTTATTAAAACAGTTGCTCTTGTACCAAAAAACTTATTCAGACAAATACATGAAACATATGTTCCCATTACAAAGAACTGCGTCCTTGTTGTTTCATACCTTGCCACACTATTTTTCTTTACGCCTATGTTATTGGAAGTTTATGCTCTTGTATTAATTTTCGTGCATGTGCCTCAATAAGAATTAATGCTATCACTTATGATCAGCCCTAAAGAGTGACTCCTGAAGATAAAAGTTTCGCTACACAAATTTTGTATCTTTTTCAAAGTCTATGTTTAATGAGAAAAGAATTTAACCTTGAAGTTTAAAGTTTCATCCTTTTCTTTCCTTCTTTTTGCACAACCAGGACTTGATGTGTTGCGCTCTGAAAATGTGCGCTATTCACAAATACAGCTATCCTGAGTACACAATAGACCCCACATCTGCTCAACAATAAACGGAACAGTTTTCCTATTTTTTTTTTAAATGGTTGGGTATCAGAATGATCTTTTAGCTGTATTGTGAAGGGGGCTGTTGGTTAGATTTCCAGATTCCTAACCTGTTTTGTTCTAATTTGTACAGTCTATTACTTTAAAAGTGCTGATTGGCATAGATTAGCAGACTCATGGTATGAAAACCTTCCGAGGTCAAAACTCCTGACTTCTCATCAGATCAAACAAGAGCCCACATTCGAAACAATATCTTTTTCAAAACTTCTCCCTCTTTACATGATCATAGAAATGGTTTCATTATATTATCATTAATGCCAATAAATCTCAACAAAATCCCTACTATTTTCAGGATTTTGTCCCACAAGTCTCATACAAAAAAAACCACCTTATATCTTATATGCTCAATTTAATATCTGAAACTAATTGATGAACAGATATTTGAAAGAGTAAACCAACATTGAGATATGCAGACACTTTTTAAATCTACCTTGCCTAACAAATAGACCCAGCTCTTCTTACACGTGGTAGAGGTGCTCCCCAACACAAAGAAGAACAGAAAATCAGGGCAAAACAGTGTCATGAGAAAAATGAATTTTCTAAAATTCTGCATTAAAAATTATGGGAACTAAACACAGACACAAGAAAATATCTCTACTTTCAAATTAAAAAATAACTTCATGATCCTACTTGTAATTCTAATTCATCAGACAATCCTCTTAATTTTCTGTCCGCAACAATTCAAAATTCAATGTATTTCTGTCACATTTCCGACAAGAATCCTACACACCCTCAACATACTACTACACCTAAAGAACAACCAAGTTTTGTATTGCTTTAAAAGCCTTTCATTTTGTGTACAAAATGTATCATTTCATGTAATAAACATTTTTTGTGTACAAAGTATGGGACAACTACATAGAAAGCTTTTGTTTCGCGAAAGACTCGTATCATTCTGTATCAAAAGCATGCAACTTATAACATAAATTGAATCATTGAATGATATTGAAAAACTTTTGTAAAGACAAAACAATTTAAATTTTTGCTCTTTGATAATGAAATCTGTATCATATAAAAATTCTTAATTGCTCCTTATTTCACAATCAAAGCACTTTCAACAGAAAATTTTCATCATTTTATAAGCAGGTCAAAATGTGGAACAGTACCACCAAAATCAGACTAACATGAATCATAGATTAATACGGAAAATGAGGATGTAAGGACATGAATTACGATGAATGACGGTAAGTAAAATGTGGCACGTACACGTTATACTCAGAAACCTGTACTCATTCAAACCAATATACTTCTTGTTCCTTTATTACTTTTTCAGCAACCAACATACTACATATACTAACATATATTTTATCTATGCTTAATGATGCAGACATATACATAAGAAGATTAGGCAGATTTCTTAAATCAATTAAACAGCAATTACTTGTGACCAAAAAAGCAATATAATGTAACCAAATTCTTCAATAATTCAAAACCACAATATCAGCAATAACAATCTCCGGTGTTCCAAGAAAAAGAGGAAATTTGGTTTTGTTTCCATGCATGATATTTTTCTAACTTCCCAGTACCGAAAACTACAAGTCGTAATTTCAGGAAGAAAGAATGTGTATGGTACACAAAGGGCAGCAAATGGATACATATACAATATAAATCTATCATCAAATAAGTGATAAATGAATAACTGAATTTGAAATAAATGAATCAATCTAATACCAAAATATTTTAAAAATATGTATGTAAACAAAAAAATAAATTCAACCAAAGTAATTCAAGGAATGAATGGATAAATTTGAAATAAATATTTAGAACGGGGCCAAAGCATGTGAATCGTTTCGAAGCAGAAATCATTTTCTTTCCTGTAAAAGTGTTTTGTTTCGCGTTAGAAATGTTTCGTCCATATGGACAATGTAAAAAGCATTTCATTATGAGAGAGAAGCATGTAACCAGTGTAGTAGTACATTTCAGAGCCTATATTGGGTTATTCGTTGTGGTACTTGCCTGGCATGCAGATGCAACGGAACATTCCAGCCAGGTCCAAACACGTTCCCTCATTGTGGCAGGGATTGGACAGACATTCGTTGATGTTGGATTCACATCTCGGGCCCGTGTACCCCACAACACAATCACACTTAAATGCCCCGGGTGTGTTCACACAGGTTCCTCCATGTTCACATGGTGATACAGAACCTAAAATAGACAGCATGAAAACATAGCATCAAATAGTGGAGAAAATAACATGAAAACAAGATGTATACCAGCACTAACAAACGGAATAGACAAAAGAACAAAACATGAAAACAAGATGTATACCAGCACTAAAAAACAGAATAGACAAAAGAACAAAACACAGTGTGCGAAATTAACCATGGACCGATAGACAATGTCTATAGAAAATCGAGTCGGTCTATAACAATCAAAATAGCTATAGACCGACTTGTCTATAGGAATTCTGAGTAAAAAACTGGTTCCCCACTGCTTATTAAACATATGAGAAATGGGACCAGTTTATATGTAGTATGCTGATGTTTCTGTTCACCCATCAGCTGTAATAAAATGTTCCACAATGTAATTACAAATCATTCGAATCAGATTATTCCATTTTCAACGGGGGTGGGGTGGGGTGTGAGTGTGTGTGTGTGTGTGTGTGTGTGTTGTTCAACTTGATATTTACTTCAATGTACGCCATTTTCGTGCAAATTCAGAATGTCCTTTTTGAACGGTTTTAAAAATATGTGGAAGGGGGTGCACGCACTTGAATCAAACAGAAAGCAGTCGGTACAACAAGTTCCAGCAAGGCTAAAGTCGCAGAAAATCATGAGAAAATGAAACGTAGTAAATGTGACTTAGATGAAGAATCAGGCAGTGAAACTGAGCTGGAAAAAAATGAAAAAGAAAACGAAATTCTAATTGAAAAGCTTGACGTGCATGAAATTGAAAAAGGATGTAATTAAACTATGAACAAATTACCAAACCGAATTTGTGTTTATTATTTATTTTTAGATAACAATGAATATTGCATAATAAATTTTGGTCTATAGGAATTTGTTGTGGTCTATAGGAAATAAAATGACTATGGACCGAAAGTCTATAGGACTTTAAAGTTAGTTTCGCACACTGAAAACATTATTTTTAAAGATAACAGTGTGAAAATTATTTCAATATCTCATACATACTGTATGTGCAACACACACCATCAAGGTTACACATTTCTTAGAACTACAAGATTTTGGGGGAGGAAGGGGGGGGGGGGGAGGGGAGGGAGGGGCTGTATGCAATGCACACCCCCACTTTATAATGGATAATTTTACTTATAAAAGTGTGTGCACTAAACACAAGAAATCAGAGAGGAAAGTCTTGAACTGTAGTTGTGGATAAACTCTGAGCGTGATTTATTTGAAACACACATACTCCATGAACAAATACTCCTTGGATACCTCCTTCTTTTGAATCTGCATACCTTTTTCAACAATCCTGTCTGTTCCAACTGAATTCTAATCAGAACATGCTGCCTATACCAATCCAGTACAATTAGTCAAAATTCTTTATTCATATTCATTTCATTTCCACCACTTGATTTATTGATAGGTTAAAGATGGCTTTAATGATGGAATCAAACAGACGCGTCACATATAAATGAAATAACTCAGAATCTTCTCACATGGGATTCCAATGCGAGTTGTTCCGAGTGCTGTAAACATTTATATATAGATGCTAGTGGCTACACAGTGCACACCTGATAAACCGGCCAGACTTATACAGAAATACTGTCAATAACATGGTATGCTTTACTTTCTGTTTCCTACCTGGACTACATTCATCTATGTCCGTCAAACAATCAGCAGCCTTCCAACCAGAGACACACTGACAATTCATATCACGATTCTGAGCCAGTACCACATCACCAATATCTTCAGGTATCTCATTTTCTGAACACGATTTAAAAATGTGTAGACAAGTTTCATAGCTTGGTCCATGGATTAGCACAGTAAGTATATACAGACCAAGCCAGAGTAGATGTCAGGATTTATGGGGAAGTTTCTGTAGCTGAGGGAAAGAGTATTGCCCCTTGGTGAGTACAGAACTTGGAACAATGGCTTAGAGATAGGAAAGTGTACTCACTTTCATGGCATTCATTTACATCCACAGAACAGTCACTGCCAGTCCAGCCTCGTTTACATGAGCAGATGGGGTCTCCATTAATAGGGGAGGTCTCACAACTAGCCCCCTCATGGCAGGGGCTACTTGTGCATGCATCCTCCAGATGGCATCGCAGGCCTGAGTAAAAGAATTTAAGCAGAGGATCAAAGTCATGCAGTGACATGCAGAAATTATGCAAGCCAAGTTTTCAGGTTTTACAAAGTAGAACTAGATTTCTTCATCAAGTAGGAATTTCATGCAATTTTAGAGCATAGTATAGCTTGTATCACCAGATAATATGAGCAATCTTTAGTTCGGAGCAATCTGTACATACAATTTGGCACCAAACTTAGAATACATGCTTTCATATAAATACATCATCTTTTTTCAGGATGCTATTTTTTATTCCAATCATGTCTGGTTACACAAATGATTCACTCACATGTGTGTACAGTAGAACTCGGTTTCTTTGTTATAATTATTATTCCTGTATCCGTGCTCATACTAAATGATTTTACTGTACACACATCTGATATTTTTCTCATATCAACAAGAAGAAAGTTAGATATTTCAAAATAAAAGCCATCGTGACATTCAAGTATCTGTCACAATTCATTATTTACATTATTCAATGAAAATCAACTTTGTAAAATCATCAGTTACTTCCCTTTAATGGATTTGACTGCCACGAGCAATTGATAAAATCATCATTACTTCTACAAAAGCTTATGTTGGTAATTTTTTTATAGCTGAGTACGTATTTTGACTTCATGTTACCTGTCTTTCCGTGGGGGCATTCACAGTAGTATGATCCGACTTTATCGTGACACGTCCCGCCGTTATAACACGGATTGTCCTTACAGTCGTCAATGTTCCTGCTGCAGTCATGACCAGTCCAGCCGTTGACACAGATACAGGTGTAATTCCCAACTGGGCGGTTCAAACAAGTAGCTCCGTTTTTACATATATTGGGGTAAATGCGACATTCATCAACATCCTTCTCACAAAATTGTCCTACAAATGAAATCAGTAATATTTTACAATTTAACCAAATTTAAAAAAAAAAAAAAAAATCATTTATATCCTTCCACAAAATTCTGCAAAAAAATTAACTAAAGAGGGCTGATTAGAAAGTTTTGAGACTATAATGCCAGCATGAAAATACTCTCTTGAGATACATTATCTCTCAATCTCATATTAACTACTTCATATGATTAATTTCATAAAAATCAATTAAGACATCCTATGATTGTTCCATAAAATGTCAAAATTCACTTTTGCCAGTTCTAGAGGTTTTCATGGTAGTTTGTTTGAAGAATATTCATAAGTTTTGAAGTGAAAATGACACCAAATAATCAACATTCCACCAAAACTTCATAGAGTTGTATACAAAATATACTGGAGAATATTCAAGAGAAATACACACGAGTGTGCAGATTGAACCATCACGATAAACATGTTATGATCATTCATGGTTCATCCCTGACAGCAGAAAAGCTGTGTCCTTGGACTCAGACCAATGCATCATATTACGTATTTTTCTGCACCCTATATATCTAACGTAGACTGTCGATCACAAAGAATTGAAAATGCCCCTCATAAACTCTTTTATGGTTCATTATCAAGGGTATCTTAGCACCAAAGCTGAGCTTACAGAAGTTTATGACATTATAAACATTAAATCATCTTTGAAAAACTGAGATAGACATTTAGGGATCTGCACATTTACATTTCTTCAAATTTGAAATAAATTTTCAATGCTAGTACCAAACCTTTTTTATCAACCCTTTTAGAAGATAACATTTTTTGACAATGACTGATGATGTTCTCTCCACACTCTTTATCTGAGATATCATACCTCCTTACTAACAGAATTAGTGATTACTTCTGATGCTTAAACAATTAGTTTCAAAATCTAATAGAAACTTTTCATCATTTTAGAAGCAGGTCAAAAGGTGGAACAGTACCACCAAAATCAGACTAACATGAATCATAGATTAATACGGAAAATGAGGCTATAAGGACATGAATTACGATGAATGACGGTAAGTAAAATGTGGCATGTACACGTTATACTCAGAAACCTGTACTCATTCGAAGCAATATACTTCCTTGTTCCTTTTATTACTTCTTCAACTTGCAACCTACATATAATAACATACATTTTCTCTATGCTTGATGATGTAGACATATAAGAGTTTGGACAAATTCTCTTCAAACAAACTTCTCAGAATAAATAAACAGCAATAACTTGTGAGGAAAAAAAGCTCAACTAAATTCTTTAGTAATTCAAAACTATCCAAAATAATGAAACATGATAACTTCAATGAAAATGTACAAATCCTAATTAGGATATAAAGAACTAGAGAGGCATTGTGATTCACAAGGTCCATGTTCACATCATTATCTACTTCAGTTCAGTCATCATAGTCAAAGACTGTCATGATCATAAAGGAATGGGACTTTTTCTACTTAAACTGAGAGTCGTGTCCTGAATACAAGATGTTACAATTTATCACCCATACAGAGAACAAGAAAATCCGACCAATACCACAGCCAAGACATGGTCACATGACCCCATATCAACCAGCCATAATTTGGAGGAAATGGCACTTGGAACGTTTGACAAGTCATTGGACCAATAGGAACCTAAATGACCTCGTCATTGTTGTAAATGTATTGTGGACTGTGGGAGAATTCACAAAAAATGACCAAAATCTTCCCCACTTCTCTTTGCTTTCTGCACAATGCGTTCGGTAATTTGTACAAATAAGACTTTTTAAAATGTTCTATGCAGAACATTGTCTGGCTATTTTACATCTACAATACTATTCTCTGTTCACACAATTTTACCAATATTTCCTCAGTCTCCACGATTCATTTTGTGGGCTGTTTATTTGTTCTTTCTTCACCTGAAGGCTCGGTTTTGTTACAATGACCTATTTGGAATCTTCTCACACTTAAGCCAGTTTTTTAATCTTCACCTGAGGAGAGCACCTGCCCCTTTTGTAGGGAGGTTTTAGAAGAAGTCAGACACTTCTTTTTCATTGATGCTCTGACACAAAAAGCCTCTCCCTGATCAAGTATTCAGAAATATACCTCAATCAATATTTCAAAGCTGCAAGTATTATAGGACTAGCGAACAAATTATGGCATTCCTCGCTGATATTATTCAAATTATTCTTAAATAAATTTCAGTTCCTGCCCTAGAGATTGCTAATCCTTGACATCGCATTGACCACACTGGGACACCACCAGAAGCAAGTCCATTATATCTAGAGCTTATAAGAACATGCAACTCGTGCTTTTGTGACAACATAAACAATGATAAAATAATGTTTTCTGAAATGAGAATGGCATTAGCCATGCCCTGTCCAGTTGTGGACTGTCAGTCTTGTAATCATAAATGTCAGTGAAACAGATGACGACAGTCGGTTGTTTAGTCTTCAAAGAGTCTAAGCCTCATTGATATACTCAGGCATCTATCTCCCATTGTCACAACCACTTCCTAATTCACAGTTAGTCTTTGTGATCTAAATATTACCCAAATTTTATCTGTCCATAAAGAGAGAATATATCATACTGACCAAAACAGGAACTCCAATCAACCAAAGTCACATACTAATGTTCTGTTCACATGGAGAATTTAATTCGCATTTAACATAAGTTAATGCACATTAAATCTGAACCGTGGAGGTTTTAATACACATTAGTTTACTTGGAATTAAAATTTACATTGCATCTTTAATGCGCATTAAATTCACTTCCCATTAGCTCCCCATAAACGCAAAGTGAAGCTAATGTGGACAAAATGTAGACAAATGCGTAATGGCAAATTTGGGTTTTTTCGTGCATCATATCCATGGTCAACTATATATATTTTTGCTATTTTTGAGCAAAAAACTAATTAAAATCATATTAATCACAAAAAACCACATACAAAACACTGTCATTATAGATTTGTGCTCTGCATAGGCATACTAAATAATACTTGTACAGATACTCTTCATATAGCCTGGAAGTCATTTCACAAAAAAATCAAAAGACTTGCCAGTCATATTTGAAAAATATTTCTTTTTCATTTATTTAGACTTACTTCTACTATTTCCTGTTAATTCGGAAATGCATACAAATTTAGTTTACTTCGCATTACCACTGTGTGAACACTATCTAATTTCAATCAATATAATGCGCATTTTTTTACTTTGCATTAAATTCAATACAAAGAAAAATTTAGTGTGCATCCATGTGAACAGGGCATAAATTTCAAGAGAGATATAATTTTACCTTCTTCAAGAATCTTTCCTGGTTTTCCTAGAGCTAATGTAATTATTTTATAAGAAGCATTCAAAACTGCAAACCATACATATGGTGTTTTTCTTCATAAACTGCACACGTCCATTGTTTCTTGAATTCAATATCTTCTTTTAGATTTTGTCACATAGTATTCACGGAGTACTTTCTAGTACTGATGGACTAGTATTAACTGAGTAGTTTCTAGTACTGATGGACTAGTATTAACAGAGTACTTTCTAGTACTGATGGACTAGTATTAACAGAGTAGTTTCTAGTACTGATGGATTTGTTTCAACAGAGTAGTTTCTAGTACTGATGGACTAGTATTAACAGAGTAGTTTCTAGTACTGATGGACTAGTATTAACAGAGTACTTTCTAGTACTGGATAGACTAGTATTAACAGAGTAGTTTCAAGTACTGATGGACTTGTTTCAACAGAGTAGTTTCTAGTACTAATGGATTTGTATTAACAGAGTACTTTCTAGTACTGATTGACTACATTGTATTAACTGAGTAGTGTTTAGTACTGATGGACATGCATTGTATTAACTGAGTAGTTTTTAATACTGATGGACTTGCATTGTGTTCACTGAGTCATTTCTAGTACTGATGGACATGCATTGTGTTAACTGAGTAGTTTTTAGTACTGATGGACATGCATTGTATTAACTGAGTAGTTTCTAGTACTGATGGATTTGTAGTGGACTTACCAGTTAGGGTTGGTGGACACCTGCACATGTACGAGTTGACTTGGTCCACACAAGTCGACCCATTAGCACACCGACTGTTCACACAATCGTCTACATTGGTCTCGCAGTGCATACCCTGGAAACCTGAAATTACAAAACATATTAAATCTATGAATCAAAACATACATAAAAATATCCAGTCCTTTTTTTTTAATTAACCAACTCACCCTATATACTAACTTAATTATCCCAACTCTCCGCTAGCTTGCCTCCAATGTTAAAATTGAAAGGCAAACTAACTAAGAATATTTAATTACTTTATAAGCCAATAAAAATTGCCCTTCATCTATCTCCTTATACTAACTCAAGGCAAGATATTACAAAGCTTTAGATTTGGAATAATTAATAAATATGACAATATTATGAATGCTGGGGGGTGGGGGTGTGTTACATAGTTACTTGTATATTTCACTGTTGTTTTTATAATGATTATCATATTACAATATCTCACTCTGAAGGTCATCCTTGTGAAGGCGTTAGTTGTGGTGACAGAATCATGTTCATATTTGTTTCCTGGTAGATTGCTCAAAATGGATTTTAATTTGTGATTTTTTATTTCCACCAACAAAACCACATATTTATTACCTAATCATTTCGAAAATGATGAGTTGCATTACAGCAAATCAACTATTTTTCAAGGTTTAATAAAAATGGAGCATCTTTGAGGACAGAGCACACTATGTTTGTTTGGGTTATTTTCAAGCTGAAGAGCTTGATGTTCCAAACAGTATGACATTGTGATTAACTATAAGCATGTCCTATCATATACACAGTATATGTGACGTAATTTCACTTTGTTCTGGTGCACAGGTATACATAATGAAGACCTTTTATCATAAGTTTGTATTTTCTTTTAAAGCTATCATTTCAATCGGTAAGGACAGTGACATACTAACAGGTGAATGTTGGAATAGCGTATGAAATATAGTGCAAAATTAAATGGGAGATTTCAAAAGCAATAAAATTAATAAACCTGAAGATTGGAACATAAAGGAATTCATCAAAACAACTTAAATGTAAGAATCAATGAACATAACCTAAATCATATTAAGCTAAGGCCAATCAAGGGGCAGGTTAGTATACAAAATTTTAATGATGGGGAAAGCTGACAAACATTTGGACAAATAGACTGTTGGTGAATCAGTTGGAGTGAACTGGTAAAAAGTTGGGGCAATTTGGTAATGGGGTGAGTAGGTAAAGGGGCAAGTTGACAGTTGTTCCTCTAATGTGTCTCTTTTTACTTAAGGTGAGGGTTCAATCCGTGACAATTATTGTATAATGGAACTATGCATAACATTTTGTTCTGGGTAGTTTCAACATGCATTACTATACACAAGCAGGTGCTCGGTTACCAGTAGACTTCTAACCTTTATAACAAGGCTATTTTGCAAACCAAATACTCCCCTAAAGTAGCACCGGATTTTTTTCACAAAATCTCATTATCTCTGTAATAGCTGCAATTTGTTGTAGTTTGGTAGCTTTAATCAATTTAGGAATCAAATTAGTTCATCTCATTATCAAACAATGGGGGGCCATTTAACCTTTCTTCCTAATTTTGAGAATTACAGGGCTATACACCGTCCTGAAATCGGCAAATTCATTTCCCACCACAATACTAGTGGTTTCCTACCAAGGACTTTGTAGAAATTCGTATATAACACCAGACAGGGGCACAATTGATTTTTAAATTGTGAGTTCCCAGGGGAAAGGTGGGACTGTTTGTCAAACACCTCGTTTTCACACATTACAAATGTTCAAATGGAAACTTATTTCCTTCATTTATACATAATGGATCAATTACACATAGTTTGTCCAAAATTTGAACAAATACTGGCTATTTCTTTCCATTTATTGGCAAATAAATACACTGGAGGAGAAGAGGCTTTCACTGCCCGACGTGACACAATGAAAAAGAAAGTCGGGTAATTATGAAAGTCGACATGTTGAAATCTCCAGACACTTTACTGGGACTATCAAATTGATTGCTATTTTAATACAATAAAACAACCACAAAAATCTTGAATAATTCACCAGAAATCTTTGTCAGGCTTCAGCAGAGAGATACAGACATTCAAAATGTTCACCTCTAATTCCCAACTTCCTACCCATGTTTGTTTTACCAGAGACTCGTAGATACCCATCATCTCCCAGGACTCATTAATCACGTCCAATATCCCTATAAAGCCATTCTCTACCTTAACCTAAATTATCTTGACTGTTCAGAATTTGTCCATAACAACCAAAATTAATCAACTGCACATAAATATAAAAGAAAACCCTTATTTATAAATTTTTATTTTAAAAAACCCACTATTTAAAAAAAAAAAAAGGTTCATTTTACCATAACTGGATTATTATTCTGTAATTTCTTTCTCAATACAAACTAGTCAACTAACTAAAAATCATTTCAAGAGATGTGTTTTCATTTAATCATCTGGCCTACTGCAATGAAGTGCCCTAAACAGGAATTAAAGTCTATTTTTACTGCAAACCTAAACAATATGTTTATAACTGTTTCATGGAAGCATGCTGAGAAATCCAAGACTGATCTTTAAACTTTGTTGTATATTTAAGTAGTTCTGTAAGCAGCTTACGCTGGCCTTATCCCCAGTAGAACTGTTCACAGCTTAGTACTATGGGCATTACTAAACACTGCAGTTAACCCTCACAATATAGTGCTACAGATTTAGTCTAGACAATAAGAAATGTACAAGCTTTTCCTTTCCAAGTTATGAATTTCACGTACAATTTTTTTTACGAGCCGGCTTAATCACCCGCACATTTGAATCATTGTTCATTAATCGTTCTTTGAGCGCCGATCTTTTTAGTGATTTGTTTTAAGTGACTGTGACATTCATCTCCTTTCCTCGATGAAATAATCTGGGCTATACTGATTTTAATCACTGCAAGAAAAGAAACTTTATTATTTCCTCTGAGAAAATTTTACTCTAAGGGATTTACTGGTGATCAACAATCAAAGGAAAAATTAATCATTAATTATTGTGTAATTTACAATTCGGTTTTTCTTTTATTTTACCATGAGAAATACAACTGACTTAAAGTAACATTTCTATTGTGAAACCTCAGCAAATCTCAATCTGAAGGAGGAAAAAAACTCATGCCAACTTCTAGGTCAAAAATACTTTATGGGTAATTAGAAGTTAATGGACAACTTCCCTTCAAACCCTTGTTACCAAATTTAAAACCAACCCTCAAGTTCTCAAGCAGAAAATAGCATACGTATCAACAAATTCAGATGCAAATATTGTTTTTCATTTACAAAAAACTTAAACCTCTCTTACATCAAAGTACACCCATTCACATCTCTCAATTTGAAAATGAGTATCCTCACTTTTTGCACGTACATATTTGCCCTATGCTGCACACAACCAAATACCCATTTTCTTCATTAAAATATTTGTACAAATCATACTCTATCATGATAAAGACCATTTTTTCCATTGTACTATGCATTTTAGCACTGAAATTTGTTTGGGGCATTTGTTTTTGAAAGTCAAGAAAAAAGTGTTGAAGAACAAGAAAACAAATGTATGACTTCTTTCATTGGATAATTGACAAATGAATATAATACTAGGCCCTTTCAAAAGACTAAAATCAGTTATTTTCCCCTGGGTTTTTTTTCCATCCACTTCCCATTTTCTAGAAACCTTGGGTACTTATTAGAACAAATACGACGCATGGAAATGGGTACAAGCAACCCAGGAACCAGGAACCAAGCACCAACCAAGCACAAAAACTAGATTGTCAGAAACTGCTAATTTCATATCAATATTTATACAATCTGGTCATATCATTCACTATACTTCATAACACCAATGACACCTTTAGCAAATTTCATAAACACCTGTCAGTTCATGTAAACTGGAAAAAAGACCTTCAAAATCTAAACTCAAACAGCTGTACTTTTCCTTAAACTTTCACACGGATTTTGTCAAGGTTTTCTTTTTTATTTTGATGCTCAGGTTAGGAGCAGTGCTGTTCTTTATTGAATTTTTTTTTTTAATTCATACCATACTCCAAGAAATGTGTTTAAATTCATAATTCTCAAATGATAAAACTTTGTACTGCATGATCAAGCAAAGTTTGAATAAAATTCATTGTTTACTGTTTGCAACATATAGGGTAGATATTTCTTGTGTCAGATAAAATCATAGTGTTGTCTGTCCTTGTGAAACTTTTCAGGTTATGTCAGAAATTCACACAATTGATTTTCCTTTCTTTCAGATTTAACAATTTAGAAACTTGTTCAAACATTGATTACAAGTACCTGATCTGAAATTTGACATCTCGTTGACCTGTCATTTTTCATTGGTGATACTTGTACACCAAACTGTTCACTAACATAATGATAACGCTTTTATAATCTTTTTACGAAAAAGGTTTCTTTTTAGTTGGGTTTTTTTCCCTTCTTTTTCTCTCTCCATTTTTTGTTTTGGAGATGGGGATTACAATTAGAACTGCCCCCTGCAGGAGTCCTTCAAGTTTTCATTTTTAACATATCTGGCAACCCACAACTTTTAGGGTGTGGATAGTTTAAGGTATACCTTCTTTAAAAATCATTTTTCAAAACAGAGATAAACCATGAATAACAGTTTAACATTTAATTCCTTTAACAAAATATTTCATATTCATAGAATTTCAAGTATACTCCAAAACACTTTTCAACTTACAACATGTATTATGAGAGCAATGTTTTGAGTATGGATAAAATAATTGAAGTAGGTGGCAAAATGCAAATGAACTATGAACATGAACTATAAATGAATATTTTTGTAGGCCTCTGCAAAAACCACCCCTCCTTAAACTGACCATTGCTGGACCCTGGCAAAGCAAGTTCAGTGCAATAAACCATGCGTCTGTCACACTTGTAGTCCATTAATCTGACAGCTTCATGTTGTAATTGGTAGTAGCAATCTATTTTATATGTCAATTTATTCCTAATATATTGGCATACTGATGTAAAATAACATCTTTTGTATTATTATACTTAGAGGGTCTGGCTAAGTACCTGCATGACTTATGTGAGCGACAAGAAACAAGAAGAAGTCTTTTTTCAATCAGACAGCTGACTTCTTCACTGAATTAAATACAATAACACTTGCTCACACTGCTTCCCTGGGGCTTCCACAGCCATTTATATACCCTATTGTTGTGACATAACACATTTACCCATACTGGACACTCCCCAAACAGAGGCACCCCATGCCTTATCTAGCTGCATCCTCAAGATCAGCCCAGTAGTGTTGACACATAGCATATGACCATTGTGGCTGTCCAGCACTCACTGGGTTCCATTCTTGTCCATACTTCGAGGAGGACTCAATGTATCTAATTATCATGTCCTTATAACTACTTCATGTCTTCTTTGAAAAAAGAAAATTGGTCTTTGAAGACTTTCACCTGTGTGATTGCCTCCATGTTGTACAAGGAGTCTACACCCATTGTGTGGTAGACACTGGGTGTATCATGTGGCTACAAAAGTATGTGTAGGTAGGGCATACCTTTCATGCAAATTCAGTGAGGTAGAGTTTTGATTACTTTCGTTATCGGTTTTCATGCCAGATCTCCCCCACCAGATAACCAGTTCATAAGAGATGACCCCTAGCGATTAAAACTCCTTTTGAAAATAGCCCTTTGTTCTAACCTTTTACTTGAATATTTCTGATAAGGCCAAATAAAACAAAGTACTTAACCAACAACAAAGATAAACAAAAACATTCATAAAACACAATTTACAAGTGTCAGGGGGCCCCTAAGTCAATACCCAGTGATAAAGCATGGTCATCTTTCCTTTGATACAGCTAAAATAAGGGTCCTTCACAGCGGAAACTTTCTATATCAAATCCCAAGAAATGATACAAATGACAAATGATGAGCCAAGACAAAATAATCCAACAGCTAATATCTCACCTAATAGCCACTGAAAAAAGATTTAATGAAATGATACTGGAAGCAGATTGAGAAGACCGATTACACCATACAAGCCATGGGAAAACTTAAGTTTCACATCTGTATCAGCCCAATTATTTTCTTCATAAACCACCCCAAAGAGCCATTTAAGTTATTTAATCTTTCAATCCCAATGACTTTCAAAAGGCGTTTATCATACAACAAATCTCCTGAGAATTCAGGACAACTGTATATATGATAAATGTGATAATACAAACATTTCCTGTTGTTAAAACTAAACAAACACACACTGGCCCTACTCTCTGATGTCCAGGAATCTGTGTTTATTTGTCCAGCCCCAGTTACTGGTTGGAACTAGTGTGGAAATGGGTCTCTTTCCCGATTTTCCCATGACCACCTCCACTTAACTTTCTAATTACAAGCACATTTTGGGTGCCTTGATCTTTTTAACTGTGCATACCAATTCATGCAATCCCATAGCTCACCCACCCAGCAGGACCCCTGCTTCAGGCAGGCTTATTCCTCTTCTAAATTAGCAGCTAAATTCTTCTCAATATTTCTAAGAAAACAAATAGCAGTTCAAAGATTTTTAATTTGATTTTTCACAGCTTTGCTGATAGCTGGAGGGTTTTCCCATGTCTCCATTTTTCTTTGTTAAAAAAACAAGAGTTATTTTAATCCATTTTCTCAGCAAGACTCTTCAAAAGGTGACAATTGTTAATTCTAAGGAATAATTAGCAAATGTGTTTAACTTGTCAGGGATATGAGTTATTATACTGTTAAGTATTGAAGATGTGTGAAAAAACAATCTTATTTAACAAGAAATTAATATGGTGTCCAAAAGTCAGTCAAATAAAACACAAACACAAATTTAATTTGTCATAGAAGGAACCAGCAATAGAACTTTTTGAAATTATTACACAGGAAATTCTAATCTTATTTTTGAGGAAGTAAACACTAAAGGTTATGCAAGCTATGCAAGTTTCATTTCATTTTCCTTCATTAAAACCCGATACCAGATAGTCTAGCACCCTAAAAACAGCTGGTGTTGGACTAACTTTTAATTTTATGTCATCCCAAACTCCAATGTCTGTTCTGGCATTACCAGAGACACAAAAACGCAACGCGGAGAAATTCAGCTCCACGTTCCCACAGATATTGTTTTACAAAGCAACATGCTCAGCGTCAAGAAAACTGTGTCAAGAAAACAGTTGCCGCCAAAAAAGTTCCCAATCGCTACATCAAGACCCAATGTTTGTGGATTTGTAGAAAATCCATCATTTGTGGGAATTTACAAAGGCTGCCACTATATGGTGCAACATTAAAAATAAATTCAAAGACCTGATAAAATCTGTAATCACCACTCTTAATCAACTTCAGTTTTAGCATCACATCAACAATCTAATTCATGATCATTTTGCTCCTATTAACCCCATCATCAATTCACTTGTGTACTATTTTCGGAAAATTATCTGAATTTTCAAGAATTATGTCAATTGTATTTATTAATCATTAAAAAAATTAAAACAAAATATGATATTGTAACAGATCACTTTGAAAAGATTTTTTTTTCTTCCAAAATTTTAGAGAAAAATATACTTTTAGCTGAAAATTTTGTCAAGTAAAGAAATCTATAAAACACATTTAAATTCAAAATGGATACTAAGTCTCAGCCAAATTAACATTATTTATGGTTTGGTAAGACACACTTAGGAAACTTGAAGACTTACCACAGCAAATCAGTACCAGCAAGGCACCTAAACAGCACGGCAATAAATTCTTTAGAACTGACATTATTCCTCCTTTTAACTAAGTTCCCATGATTTTTTTTTTCACAAGAATTTTGAAGGTGACAATAGAATGTTAGGCGATGATCTACATGGTATGGAGAATTCAACTAGACTAACAATTCTGGTCCGTGAATCATATCAAACAGTTGGGTAATCCTTAGGAATTACAGTGTCCAAATCTCTGTCACCTCCCGATCTATTGATCAGCACAGGACAGCAAAACAGAAATCTCTCCTGTGTACACAAACTTTATGGCACTCTAGTTTGTTCCTATCTCATAAAATGTATACTAATATGTCACCCACTAAAACTCTATTTTGAAGATTTTTCTGTCACACTGTGGTACAACTACAAGTAACTCAGCATATAACACTCAGTATATAACACAGATGATAATCCCCTCTTCACTAATAGGGTGTAGTATTAATTGGCATTAATCACTCAAACAAATAAATCATTTCACTAGTCTGGTATATTAACTCCCACTAACAGTTGTCCTCCCAGAAGAGAGCAGTTCCACACTGAGGCTGTGACAGAGGGGTACACTTCACCCACCACAACACAGCTATACAACGCTACGCACTCCGAGTTTTCCACTTGACTGACAAATAGGTATTAAAGAGATTTTGGTCACATGGTTGTAGAATGGATGTAGAGAATGTTTTTCTCTGTTGTGTGCAGTATGATGGGAAATGTTTTTCTATGGGAGCCCTGCGTTAGCCAGCCAACCATTCAGGGGGCCTTCTCAATGGTTTGTGTGTGACTAACCATAAAATATAATAATAGGGAGCTGTAGTGGGGCTCCAGCAGGGAAATGTTATGTCATACTAGTTGTTGTATAATTATTTATTTATTGAACTGTCAAGCTATTAATATCTATCATGCCTTAATCATATTTACTCAGTCTTTAACAACATATTATTTCCATTTTACTTCAAGTTAATAAAAAAAAATTGAACCTAAATTTCAATCTTCTGACGTTCTGTTGTATGTCATCTTTTCATAACTTGGTACATTTTCATTTCATCTACACTGAATTCAGATTTAGTATCATTATGTACACAGATCTCCTGGCATGGGAAAATGTTTTCTGTGGGTGACTTTTGAACTCGGTGAAGTGGCCATCTCTTTTGTTAACTTGCTGCACTGTCTTAAAGTTAACCATACATTCAGGTGTAATTTTTTTTTTACCTGGTCACTAACAAGACAGAAGACAAGAAATCCTGGGGCACCTTTGTGTCGTTCTCAGCTAAATGGACAGATGACCATTAGTCTTACAACAGGGACTGGGTTCCACACAATTGAACACAATGATTTACCTATCTTATTGTCCCATGCTTAATGCTAAGGTTTACCTTGGAGACGTGTTTCTGGAGGTGTACTGTGAATTTTTGTTAAAGTCTATGAACTACAGCAAATTTGAAGCCTGAAATCTGAAATATCTTCCAGTGTCCTAAAATACATTTGTCATCATGTACAATGCCTGAAATTATTTGTTAGGTTGAAATGTATAGTTCAATTAAAAAATTTATCTTGCAACTGTTTATCATTGCAAGTTTGATTTCCATCCACCTAAGGTGGGTTTTTTTTTATCAGCAGAAAAATATCAGCTTCAAAATACCAAGTTCACCTATTAAATGAGCTGTTTCTCAGATCCTGTATTTTTTTAATTCATTCCAAAGGGGTTCAGACAGACCCTTTTCTGCTGCTTGCTGTGCTGATGTATTTCACTAACATGTTAAGTACTGCGTGAATCACATATCAAAACATGTCAAAAGTTTTATCTGACTCCACCGTGTTCCAATCCGTACATCAGCAATTAAATCAGACAAATCTCTCCTTAGAGCTATCAATATGCTAAAACTAGGATTAAGGAAGACAAATAGAGTCTTGTAATTGATTTCTACATCAATGCAGACTGAGAAGAGAGTTGATGATTGTAGCAGTCCTGAGATTTCCTCGTCAGCGTCCAAGGTAAATACAGGTAAACACAGGTAATCAACACCAAGAGGCCAGAGTTTACCTGTCTGTGTACATTGTCTATACAGCAGGCTGTGAACAATACTAATTTCTCTCACATCACCCCAACTAGAGCCAATAACTATTGTCTAGTCAAAAGCAACTACTAAAGCTCATAAAAGATGATCATTGATTAAGCACTTCGAATTTCACTCCTAAGTGATGTATTATTATTTTAATTTGTCTAGGAAAAACTGTTTTCATTTCGGCTTTGTTGATCTGATTGTAATCAATGTTTTATTTGATTTCAACACATCAACTCGCATCATAAGAAGAATATTGTTTGATTAATTAACTAGGAGACTTGGAGTTGTCAGTGTAGAAAGGAAGTGCATTTCTTTAGAAAGCATTCACATAGAACTAGAACACTAATATGTACCTTCACTACAAAGACTCAATTTACATAAATTTGACCTAAATCAAATACATACTGATTGTTAATTATCTGATGGGGTGAAAAGGAAACCTCATAATGGCTTACACACTAAAACTCCATCAATATCACATACTAAGATGAAAATTTTCCTCTTTTGTCTGTGAATTAAGTAGTCGTAATTAAAACCTGAGTGTGATTCATTACAATTAGATATTTTTCTTTTTCTTTGAAAGAGAAGTCTACAAAGCTGCCAAGTTTTCAATATCTGTAGAATTTTGATGTGCACCATTTAAATAAATTTGAATGCACGTAAAATGGAATGATTAAATCTATGCTGTAAACCAAAGCCTGATAAATGTCATAACACATAATCCCACTTTTTCTGCACAGGAAACCCCAAAATACAATCAATATTTTTAATGATTTTGTGAAATTATTACAAAATGGCTCACAAATCAATTGAAACCCCCATTTTATTGTGTACTTTTGAATTCAGCTTCCACTCCATGCCTTGCAAATAAGCCGACTTTACTGCAATGGAGACTTTCCATCCGATTTCCATCTTGTTAATATTCTCATCGTGGAAGAAACTCCCCAAGCCTGAGTGCACAGCCAAAGACGACTACCCTGTATTTTATTGTCACTTCTATCTGGACAGTCACCTCAATTACCATGACAACTGATCATTTTATTCTAATCTATTTCCAGTAAGTCACATTTTCCATAATAACTATACTTAAAGTTGAAGCATTTTTATCCAATCCTTCAACCACATCTATTTTCATTTAAATAATTTGTCAAAGTTTCAAGGCTCAACTTGTTTTAAACATTTAGAAAAAGCAAGACTTTATAACATTTAATGTTGCTCATAGTGTCAAGTGGCATCTCCACAAGTGGCTTGACCCGACCATTCTAAATTCTTTGGGCATTACCAGGATTTTTAATATTTCAGTCATGTTTATGCAAGCACTGCACCCCTCACTACTAACCACTTTTTGTAAAAGTACTATAAAACATTTTACAATGACACACTGAAGGATGCAAACAATTTAGATCTATAAAAGACTGAATCACTCCACTTGAGGTTTTCCTGCAATGTACAAGGTGACAATGCTGATAAAATCATGATTTCACTTTTACTCATAATCAATGTTAAAACTATAACAAAATGTGAAATACCATTCGCTTAGATGAGAACTGCCCTTTCATGTATCAAATAGCCACCATTGATGATGTTCCAGAGGTTGTTTTCACATTTAGAGGATATTGAGAACAACTGCAAAACCACCCCATGAAGATCCTTTTTATAAAAATCATATGATATCTGTTTATCTCTGCCTTATACTCAAATGAGTGCAACAACACCAATGAGTAAAATTACGTATTTTGCTCGTTCATAAATATACGAGAAGAATACGCTTTTAAAATTTTCATCTTTAAAAATAGTAAGATTTTTTTGTGAGAGGGGCTACAGCTTGAGAGAATAATGAAAGTGTCAACAAAACAACCAAAAGAAAGACTCAATATAAGTTTGATTTTAAATAAGAAAATAAAAGTTCATGCAATAGCTCATTTATGATGAACTACTGGTGTCGATTGACGGAGGTATTTCATAAACACTGATGTCAAGGTTGTCCATTTGTCAGCACATGAAAACAATATATATTTATTAAACACTGACCCAACCCCCACCTCTGTATGGCAGCAAAGTTGATAATGGCCAAGGTTTAAAGTTTTTCAAAAAAGGTCACGAGATCCAAACCTTTGGTACACAAAAAAAGGCCTTGTCACAAGGAATACACATGAGAAATATGAGAGTCCTTGCACTAACAATTCAAAAGTTATGACCAAGGTTAAAGTTTTTGCGGAACAACAGATCAACAGACCAAAAACTATACGCCCCTGAACTTCCAATTGCGGGGGCATAAAAATGAACACTTCCACCTTTATGTGTGCTTAGAAATTCTTACTGTTGTACCTGAATGTATGGTGAAAAGCTGGATAAATCCTTGAATATGCACATAAAGCTTTATATCTGAGCTTACTTCTACCGACTACCACTTACTGACAAAACAGAGCATTCCCCGGCAGTAATGTACTGTCATAATCATTTATCAGAGAATTAACAAACCACAGGTGACCAAGATATGGAATACATCAATTCAGCATCCTTGACCTTGAAAATTAATAAGGTTGTCATAATCATTTATCAGAGAATTAACAAATCAACAGTTGACCCAAATATTGAATACATCAATCCAGCATCCTTGACCTCTGTCCTTGAAAATTAATAAGGTTGACTAACTGACCATGGGGAACAAATGTGCAATGTTTGATGACACCCTAGTGCTATGGTTTCGTCTAAATCCTGTCCACAAGGTAATTTGCACATACACCAACATACACATGAACATTAATTTATCCCCACTGCAACTCTAGCGCAGATAATAACCTGTTTCACAACAGATATCTTGCAATCTCATTTCCTGATGATACAACAATATGTATTTGATCTTTCAATCTCAATCTCTTTCGTTGCTTCTCAATATGATGATAAAGATATTCAAAATAAATATGTCAACATATTAACCTATGGAAGGTTTAGACAGAATATCGTTATCAATTCTGCAATTCTGCATCCATATTTGATAAATTTTTGATGTTTTGTATTGTAGTAAAATTGAATACAAGTTCCATGTAAACTTTGTTTGCAGGGGGTATAAAAACAGAATATTTTAGTCTATTTCTTATGAGGCTGAAAAAAATGTTTGTTATATGATTTAAATGTGATCAGCCTAAAGATTTTTCATCAACTTTATATCTTTATTGTTATCAGTGCATTATGAACACCTTGGACAAACATAGTTTTTGTTCAGCCCAATATAATGATCAATCTTTATGGAAATAATAGCAAGATGGATAGATCATTCAATGAACTCTTAAAACTAGTATAAAATGAACCATCTAACTAATATGAAAATAAACATGTTCAAGGCACAAAAACAAAATAGATTTAAAAACATTTTGCTTCTGAATATATAGAAGATATATACATCATATATAGAACATACAAGTATTATCATTAGGCAAAGTGTAACACTATGGAGACCAGTAATATGATATTAGGAAAATACCTCAATGAAGAGGTAACTAGAGAATTTTAACAACTTTCATTTGATGCTTCATTCATGGTAATGAGATACAATGCTGTCATTGCTAGGTAATAAACAAATTACCGATACTTTTAGGAAATTATTTTGAAACAGTTCTCGTTATATGGAATTAGTTTTAACATGAATGACACAGTAATTGCATTCAGACTAAATTCGCCGAGTCAAATTCCGAGTTCCTAACTGTCTGTTTGTTACACAGTACTGACTCGAGGTTTTGAAAAATATAATATTTATTTACCTTTAAAAATACACTGGTTCTATCTATAGATGACTCTTTGTCTTTTCTAGTGTAATGATTGCATTAAAAATATTTCTTAAAGGAAGAGAAATGGTTCTAGGGACATTTATCACATTGTTCATGATACTCAGTTCTGCACTCGGAACTGAGCTGTTTTGTTTGGAATGCTTTAAAAATGTAAAATTCTTATGTAAAGCAAACAAGCTGTCACATCAATATAACACTTAATTTAAATCGTAGAAAAAATTCTTTTGTGTCACCAGGGTAGGTAAATCAGAAAGCAAGACTTCCAAAAGAGAGAGATAAGTTTTACATTTGTACGATTGTGTCTAATCACTCCTCGCACACTGATCCTAACACACAATATTTAGAGTAGTGACGCTACACAGCCAGCGTCTTTGTTCATGTACATTCAAATCTCTGTCAACATTCAGGGTGTACGTAAAAAAAAAAGATATTCAAACTGCAAATAAGCACCTGATTTAAATACAATTTTCTAATCATAGGCTGTGTTCAAATTGATTTAACAGTCACCAGCCATACACACAGCGTCTTTAATGGAAGAAAATGAGACAATTAAATCTTATTCAGGAGCCCTATTTGCTCTGTATTAACAAAAGAATCTATACATAATAACCAATATTTGAATTACTGACAGACTTTTAAGTCTACGACTGAAAGGCAATAATATATAAAGATTTGAGAAAACATAGCATTCAACAAGTGAGCTATTTAGAATTGCTAGCATTGTTGTTGAATGGTCTGTATCTGCTGAATGGTTAGGTATATGCACATTTGTTGGTTTCTTTGTATGGACTGTGACCAATTTCATTTCACAATTCTATGAAAACAATCGTATCATTCCCTGCGCTATAAAATGTGAAAAGCTTCAACATTGTTGTCAATATTTAACAAGGTTGCCTTTGTACTTGTGTCCGTATTTATGTATTCAAAAGTATCCCTCTTTTCCTGTAACTTTACAAGATACAATAAAAATATCAATTTATGCACAGTACAAAAATTATACAAAACAGATTCTTTTGCATTTCTTCTATACCTAAAAAGAAAATCTGACAGAGTTCAAAATCTTTGTCTGTGCAGAAATGTGTGTTCACCTACAGTGAATAAATACAATTGCAGACCACAAAATTTTCTGACACTTTAAAATTGTAAAGATTACAGAATGACTCAAAATTCAAAACACAATCTCATTCTGTCACAATCTAATAAGCTTCTACTGCAAAGAATCAGTAAAATGTAAGAATGACCAATGATAGTGGTTTAGGATGACAAGCTTCCCCATAATTACCCATTAAGAAAGGAAAGGTCGCACACTACATAAAATTCAAAGATCCATAGCTTATTTTCAACACAAGCACTGTGTTTCATTATCTGGGACTCTGATTCTACAATACAACACTTTTGACCAAGAAACAAGTGCTCTGGATTTGCCTATAAAGATTCTCTGAATCTGAACACCAGCCCTTCATTTCACAGTGAATTATATAATACTGGTGTTCTGATCTTAGCTTCAGCACTCTTATGTAAAGCTCTGGTGCTCTGGCTCATAGCACACATGCAATAGTTTGAACACTAGTCATCTGAATTTGAGAAGGATTCTGAGTTTGATCAGTGAGACAGTAGCTTTAGCATATATTTGTACCTACCAGACTGACATATGCACTGGTAACTAAGACTTCCGGACTGAACACAGGTGCCCCCATTTCTACAGGGGGAGGGTTGGCATGGTACATACAGCTCCTCACAATGTCTGCCTGTATACTCCCGTGGACAGATACACCTACAAAATGTTTACAACATATATTTCACATCGTGTAGTCAAAATGTGTAAATGGTCATACTTGGTACCAAACAACCATATTCAAAATAAGACAGTAACCCTATTTGCACACACACACACACACACACACACACACACACATATGCGGATTGAAGAAATAGTATTTGCAAAGTAACCAAGCTAATGAAAGTTTCTGCAACGGACATACAGTGAACAATTTATTTGTCACCTTGCCTTTGCCAAAGTTGGGGTGGGGTGGGGTGGGGTTGTATTTGGTTTAAAAAAAATTGAAAAATAGATTCCTCCACATTTGGATCACGCGCAGATCAAAAACAAAATGGGGGGGTCAAGGCCCTACCTGATATTTAACAGAAATTTTCTTTACTTTTAGCAATATTGGTGTAACTTAAGCATGCTATGGTGTAAAAATAAAATTAAAACCCTTAAATATATCGGATCCCCACTGGGAAAAAAATTGTTTCAGGTGGATCCCCTTTTCCCCAAAAATTCCAGATATGCACACATGAATTAAACTATATATAAACAACATAGTCACTCTCTTTTTCAACATGCAGTTTACAATTCAGCATTTTCTATTCAACACAGCTCTTTGTACCGGGACACTAAAAAACAAAGAAAAAGACCATGGTGGATTATCATCACATGCTACTTCTGCTAATTTATGGGTATTTATTTCAAATTTCATTGTCAATCTGACATTCCACTAATTAAGATAATGCTTGTCCAAGGGGCTAAATAGGCTATATAAGTTTGATAGCTGACACCAGCCTTGTGTGCTTCACCTATAAAACACCATATAAAAGACTGAATACACTGCGATCAAGATGGAACAGATTAAGTCACCACACTGCTGTCATAAGTTAAAGTACAAAACATTCTGTCACTAAATTTAGAAAACTGAGCAATGCACAACTGCCTAACAATCACCTGTACACCAGAACATGTATACATATATCAATTAGCCATCAACAAAGGTGTAAAAGTAAAGCTGGAGGAAATAAAGCTGTTTTTGTGTAACTGATTACGATAATTGATCTGTCATACAAGGGAGGTAACTGCACTTGCTTGTGGCCAAAATGTGATATACCTATCATCATTGTACTTGTCAATCAAATCAGGTAATTAATACTAAATCACATAAAGGAGCAAGGGACGGGCAATTAGCAGTTAAGAACAATCAAAACATAAATCCATGTCAAATATGGTCAATGGGCAAGCAATTGGTCATCCCATGATCCTACTCAATTTACTTACAAACACATGACGCATCATTAGGCAAACAATAATCTAAACACAAATAATTAATGAAACTAAATGTAATCATGCATCAAGAAATTTAGCAAATTAAATCATTTACTGCATAGTAGTTTTTGTGAATATCTGCGATCAATTCTAGTAATCTTAAGAGTTCAAAACACCTTAAAAATACAAATCTGCCTCCAATTACAAAGATTTCCTGTAAATTATTCATTTAACCTCCTCAAATAATTGGACGACTGATGATCAAAAAGGCAAGATTTATAGTTGTTATTCAGCGACTGATTGCCAGATCAATACCGTATTTCTCTGTTTGTTTGTGGAATTAGATGTGTCAGATTGCCTCTGATAACAAGGAACAAAGACAGGTAAAAAAAAACTCCAGGACCCGCCACGAGGAGTCACATGACAGTCACATGGTCTGCATTAGCTTACAGTAAAACCAATCAGGCAGCAAGCAATGAAGAGTTTAAGCCTGGAATAATGCCACACAATTATTAAGTTGACACATACAAGAGTTGTATTGCAGAGTTGTCAGATAGAGCAGATTTGATCACATCTCTTAAAGATCCTACACTTATCAAATGAAACTAGACAGGACAATTTATTGATCAATCCTAATCATAGACCAAACATCCAAACTTAGGATTAAAACTGGAATACTGACTAAATCCCCACACTACTAAGCACCAGAAGGTGGTATATACCTACTCATACTGCAACCATCACACCATAGATCAAAAAAGGTTCCTTTTCGCAAATACTTTGGTGAGAAATTATGGCCAGCAGTACCTAGCATACCCATTTATAGCAGCAGAACTGTAGCTCTCTGGAAAATTGGGATATACCATAGAGCTGTTTGAAAGTATGTCTTGATAAAATTGTGGTGGGAAAATATGCTAGGAATTCTTTAATATTAAAATTTAGAGGTGGCAAGATTAAAGTGATATAAGACCTGAATCGTGTGCAAATAAACTGCACTGTAAATCTGAACCTTTTAGAAACTGGTGGATCAGTAGTTATCGGGTCTGTCCACATTATTTTCCCCACAGAGGTACAGTTCTGCAGTTATACCACATTTCTCAATTTCTCTTTTAGAAATCCATTCCAAACAAAATGCGCTATGTACTTGTAATACATGATCTGTCAAAATCATACTTTTTCCTTGTTAGCCAATGCTACAATCTCTCCAAAAATCATAATTATACTATCTAGTGTTAAGTATTATGTTTCTGCATTAGAGGGATGTGGTATGAACTCTTATGATATAGATATATATATATATATATATATATATATATATATATATAAATATATATATATATTGGATCAGCTCTTTGGACGAATAAGGCATGTGCTAATTCGCTCCACTTTTAACATTGATTGGCATGCCAAAAGACCAAAAAACATGTAGACTGCGTTGTAAATACGTTTGTAGAGTAGTGTAGTTGTAGTGCTAGATATATTTATATGTAGTTTTTGTTATTTGTTGATATTGGCCACATTATGTAATTCTTTACGTTTGTCCTGAAGAAGGGACGGGTCGTTATGATAAATTGACAATCTGGTTGTTCGTGTCGTTGGTCATTTTAGTGTTTTGTATAATTTTTTGTATTTGACCATGTTGTGGATCCGACACTTTTAGGTATCGGGTGTTGTTGGAACTTAGTGCTTATATATATATATATACACACACACGCACACACATAGAGAGAGAGAAAGAGAGAGTCTACAGCATGATACTAGATGCATAGCATAAATCTATATACGATGCTTTTCTACAACTCAGCAATATCACCAAAACCCACAACAAAGGAGCATGAAACTATCCAACCAGAATATTTTCCAAGCAATGTCATTGTCACCAATTGAAAGCATCCATCAAACTAAAACATGAAGCTAGCTAGCTGAAGCTGCCCCCAGGTGAACATCATATGAGCATACACATTTTAACTTTATGAATACATCTTATATGTAAATCATACATGTAGGATCCTGGTCGATTATCACACGTCCCTCCGTTCTGACAAATGTTTGGATTTTCTTGGCATTCATTGACGTCTTCCATACACGTTGACCCTGTGTAACCTAGACGACAGTTGCACTGGTAGCCGTCATCGAGGGCATGGCATTCTCCTTGGTTACGGCATGGTTTGGGGGCACAGTGATCCACCATGGAGCAATTCACCCCTAAAACAGTTTGTATTTAGTGAATTTCGCCGTTACAGGACTTTTTTTTTTAGTTCATTATACTATATATATATACAATTCAAACTGAATTTGTAAAACATAAGGTTTGGAAATATCTAATCGTCCCACAATCACAAAGTCTGCATACTATGAAAGGTTTTCTGACTGTTAGGACATGATGTTCAAAAGTAGAATATAAGTTTTGTAAAGAGGGATATATCTTTGCAACATGGCATATTGTTTGACAGCATTCATGAAAGCACTATGGAAATAGACACACTAAATTTTGATTCCAATTACCTTGACCTTTATATCTAATCTTGAACAATATTAGGAACCAAGATGGTGCAGGAAAGCATTAAAATTGAAATACATATATACTAAACAAATATTCCTTGTAAGTGACCTTGACCCTTTCCATTTCTTCTTGAAAACCACCAAAGGACCCCAATCTGTATGCAAGGTTTCAGTCTGATAATTATCAGATTTGAAGCACAGGAAGAAATTCAGAATTACTGTATCTTTACTGTGGATTTACAGTAAGTGTGAACGAGACATATCGGCAAGTACATGACGTGCTCCAGATAGTTCATTGGAAAGTCCCCAAGTGATTTTAAAGAGCGCTTTTGATTGGTCAGTTAAATCATAGGTAGGCATTCCCAAGTATTTGGCATCTCATGCCTAACAAGTGTAAGTTTCACTATTTGATTTCAGTGAAAGTTGCACTGTACGTAGCGTGAGTTTCAATATCGGTTTTGATTTGACAACGGAGATTTGAGATTACGTTAATAAAACGTCTTGTAAAGTTAATACTAGATATCTACATGTATAAAAGTGATGGGATATCTTATAAAGAAAAAATATAAGATGTCTTTTAAAAGATACAAGATATCTCGTAAACTTTAGAAGATATCACTTTTATCAGATACCTTATAAATTTTATCTTTTAAACAGGAATAACAGTGGGACACTTATAATTCATCGCAGTATCAATTAGTGATGTACCGATTGTCGCCGACTTTCGATTTTTTGGTCGCTATAACTGAAATGATGTGAATAGTCGATTGTCATTTTGAAAATCGAAAATCGCCGACGTCGGTATTTTTTTTTTTTTGGTTGATAATACGAATATTCCTGTCGCGACTTATCTAAAATCCAAAATGGCTGACGAAGCTGAATCGTCCGATAAGATTGAATATTGTTTAATGTTTCTCTTGAGAATCTTTCACACACATGGAGACGTCACCATTGCCGGTAAAGGCCTGCAAAACTTAGGCCTATGCTCGGCGCTTATAGTCTTTGAACAGGGAGGGATCTTTATCGTGCCACGCCTGTTGTGACACATGGCCTCGGATTTTGCTTCTTACAATAAACAAGGGGTAATGAGGCTCTATTCTAACCCGGATCCCATAAGAACAACAAAAGTCGAGAGATCTATCCCGGGAAAATAAAATCGAAAGTATGGGATTATTAACTTCAAATATCTAATTATGATTTTAGACGTCTCCATATGAGTGAAAAATTCTCAAGAGAAACGTTAAACAAGATACAATCAATCTAATGATTTTATTCTAAATAACTTAATATCTAGGGTAAAACATAAAGTAAATTTAATATATTTATGCCATAAATTTGAAATCATTAAAATTCAATTATTTTTCGATTAATCAATCGAAAAGGTACATCCGATTAATCCGATCAACGATTAATTTTATTTTCCCGATTGCCCATCACTAGTATCAATATATATGGGAGGGGGAATACAGGGTGAAAAAGGCGAGCTCCGATATGTAAAGAAAAGGCAGGATAGCAATATTCCAGAATTCAAATAGTGTTGAATATTGAAAAGATAAAAAATGACAGGATAGAAAATGCTGTAGGAAAAGGCAGGATCCGCAGTTGCCTCTATATCCCAATAAAAATTAAAAGGTTACTCCCTTAAATTCCTGTAGATACTTGTCAGTTTTAAGTGATCAGAAATTTCAGTACATGTTTCTATAGGCGATTTTGTCCGTTTAAGAACAATGCTTTTGTTTTGTTCTCTTTCACATTCGCAGTTTCCACATCGTTATTTTAAAATAAATCTCTCAAGAGGATATTTCCGAAATCTTACAAAGCATTGGAAAAGATCGATGTCGGAAAAATTTCTAAATTCAAATAGTTAGGGGGAAGAGGGGGTAAAAACTCGTAAGTTCTGTCATCCGACATCGATTACACGTTAGTGGGGAAAAAAGACAACTGACTTTAAAAACACATAATCATACATTTTAATAAACGTTTAATAGTTTCAATGTACACTTTCATTTGTTTTACTTGTTAATCGATTAGTTTCAACATACTTCATATTCAGTTTTGTATTGGAAGGGGGGGGGGTGTCTTGGTGAGAACTATGCGAACTCAGTTTTCTCTAACATTGAACATTTGATCTCACCCCTAAAATAATTTGTCAGATTAAGTAATAAGATCAATAGATATTCTACTTCGAGAAAACATTTATTTTCAACACATGGCAATTGGATGCTTTGATGTCTTTTACTGTTATATATACCCACATTTTCGTAAGAAATTCGGAAGTAACCATCGTTAGATACTGTTAATTGAATGAACAACGGCAAGTTCTGTAAATTCTAGCAAAAACTAAATTCCCCAAACCATCCCTCTCCTGTACATGGAACACATTAAAAAAAATCAGCATTTCGTTAGCATTAGACGCGCTTTCTAATTCTATAACGTCATAATAAACCACAGCAAAGGTTGATTACTGGCGTACCTTTGAACCTATATCACTGGTCCACCACTAACTGCATGTCCATGATTGCGATTACCCGTTGTACGAACGCGACTAAATATATATATATATCTGACTCGGCCTAAATTGCAATAAAATCAGTAGCAAAGAAGTTTTCAACACTTCGTTCGTGTTCAGACCACTGGGGCTCGTCACGAATTGACCCTCTCTATTCTATATTTACATCTATTTGTAAATATAGAATAGACTATGTCAAATTTTAAAAAGACAAATATTTCGTGACGAGTCCCTGTGTTCAGACGAAATATGCTTCTCTTGGATTTTCTTTGCAGTTTCTTGAAAGTCATTTCCCAAAAAATTTCTCGCAGCTCTACAAATTAAAGACACCTATGGTACATTGTCAGTGGTACAAATATTTCTTCTTAATAAATTTTGTCTGATTTCTCTATTAATATACACTTGATTTCTTTTTAATTTCATACTTGATAAACAAAAGTACATCCGGTGTGAGCTTCGTTGGCGACACTTTCGGTGCAAGAGTTGCCATGATTGACAATTTTATAACGTGGCCTTTCCGACGCTTAATTTCTTACTGATTTTACCATAAAATAAACCCTTGGCATGTAATTTTAAAATCAACGTCATTGTTTTAGTTGGTATTGGTTTTCCCTTTTCGCAAAGCCTCTTCCATCGTGCTAAAAGATTATGTAATGACACGCTAGTGTAAAGACACGTGTGCCCATCTAAAATTATTTATATACCCGCCCCTTTAAATATTGGTCCAATCGCAGTGATTGTTCTTTCCTTGATGCGTCATCATTGACAGATTTGTTTTGAAATCAACTATCCGAGACCTCGAATGAACTTGAGGAGCTGAGTCGTTCACACTTACTGTAAATTCACAGTAATGACTTTGACTTTTCAATCGACTGCTATAAATCTCATCAACTCCGGATTCTTTCAAACTTTTTTAATTATTTATTTTAGTAAAATTTTGGAAAGAGTGGTGTCATATTTTCCTTTGTCAATAACTTGCTTTACTATGTATAGCCCATATGAAGAAACTGCAAATTCTACTCCCATCCCCTGCATAGGGTCGTGAGAGTGCAAATAAAGATAATCTTAAAGAGGGCCTTCTGCAAGGTGTCATGCCATGAAGTTTCACAAAAATTGGATAAGAAACATCATCAAATCTTCTACATGTGAGAAATTTCAGAAAGTGACAGTGACCCTGGCTTTGTAACTTGAACAGCAATAGAAACCAAAGTCTTTATATTCTGTAGCACACTTGCTTGTTTCAGTGACCCTGGCTTTGTAACTTGAACAGCAATAGAAACCAAAGTCTTTATATTCTGTAGCACACTTGCTTGTTTCCAACAAGAACCAGGTAAGCAATAAAGCTATAATCTTATAAGCAAGGCCAAACCAATGAACATTTGAACACACTATATTCTTCTGCAACTGTGCTTCAAGGGGGATAATTATAAGCATCTAAGTTCATACAGAATTTTTATTGGACCCTGAAACAGCATGGTGTTTTCAACAGAAGTTCCTGTATAACATACCTCTGTACCCCACAGGACATAGGCAGGCATAATCCTTCAGGCTGACTGTGTTGTAACAGACTCCTCCATAATGACACGGATTGTTGTAACACACACTAGAAGGGTCCAGTATTTCACACAGTGTTCCCGAGTATCCTATAAAGTCACAAATGTAAAGCTGATTTCACAGAGCATGTGTTATTATACAGTGCATTTCATTTTTTTTAAATTCTACCCATGATACCCTTGCAATGTAAAATATCATTCATTTACTCTAAATTATTCTACAAATTCAAAAGTTTGTCTTTTTAATTCAAAAATTTTAGTTTTTCATTCAAAGAGAGATAATCCACTTTGATGGCCAAAATAATTTAGTTTATTAAAGGAAAGAGAGATAACTCTCCGCCAATTTTTACCTAATCTGCAATCACAGCGTCCTTTAAATCCATCAGCGGTTGTTATGATTCGGCAGGTTCCATTGTTCTCACAGAAATGGGCATCCGGTCGACACGGATTATCGTCTTGGCAATATTCTCCTACATAATTCTCACCACATCTGAAATGTGCATTTACATATAATATATAGTGTTGTGTTTTTTTTAAATCTTCCATAAAGTTTCGTCAGAATCTGAATCTACATGTGTGACATTATAAAAAATAATAATTGCAAAATAAAATGGCTGCTATCACTGCTAGATATTACAAAATAGCATACATGTTTAGTATTCAATTGCCTTTAACAAATACACTGGTAAATTTATACAAAATACTGGTAAATTTAAACAAAAAATTGTAGACAATATGCGAGTACAAAATGCCTGAAAACTTTAATACATATTTTTGTACCAAATATTGATATAATAAAAAATGTTTTAATTGTTTTTATAATCAATTTCAAATTAATTTGTACATAAATCTCACATCAAGATGAACACCTTAATTACATTCACAGCCAAAGGGCGATCACTCTTACATATCTATCTAGTCAGTAAATTTGGGGGGGGGGAATACATCATTTCTGTCTTTCTCTGTTATTCCTGTACGTAATCTTTAGCTTGTTTACATCAATTCACTTGAGTATGTTCAGAATGTTCAAAGTTCATGTTTAGCATGTTCAAAGTTTCTTTAACAAATATAGTTCAAAAGTTATAACAAAGGTGTAAATTGCAATCATTAGCACAATGTGACATGGCCAAAACTCCCTTTCATATGTACATTTTGGGATTTGACCACAGGTTTGCTACATCTGTGTTGCAATAGATACTGATAAAATTTGTCTCCATACTTTATTTAATCATTTAATCTCAGGATCACAAGTGTTGGAGAGAGAGAGAGAGAGAGAGAGAGAGAGAGAGAGAGAGAGAGAGAGATGAACAGACAGGTGGATCCTATAGAAATCCCCCATTCATCAATTTGAAAGAAAATCAACCAACTGTAGAAATTTGGAGAAAATAATGTAAGCATCCAAATCTAAAGGGATATGCACACTTTCATCTAAAAGGTTAGCAAAAATTTCAAAACATGTATGAATATTTATTTTGCATCAATATTGTATTTTGCTGCCTTGATTTATTTCTTGATCACTTGATTTCAAGTTTTAAGATAAAGGAAATTTTCCCCGGAAGGAGGTCCAATACACTAACCAAACATGTTTTTTAAGGGAATCAACTCAGGTCTGGCATGTCCCTCAAATGATAATGAAATGATAACAATCAAACTACACAGAGGGTTGTTGAAAAAAAAAATCTTTAAAATTTCCGATTTTGAAAAGTAGAAGATAAAAGAAGTGTAAAAGTCTTCCATAGAATTCAAACCCACTCCAACAAGCTAGGACTCTTGTCATTAAAAGTCTTCCATAGAATGCGAACCCACTCCAACAAGCTAGGACTCTGTCATTAAAAGTCTTCCATAGAATTCAAACCCACTCCAACAAGCTAGGACTCTTGTCATTAAAAGTCTTCCATAGAATTCAAACCCACTCCAACAAGCTAGGACTCTGTCATTAAAAGTCTTCCATAGAATTCAAACCCACTCCAACAAGCTAGGACTCTGTCATTAAAAGTCTTCCATAGAATTCAAACCCACTCCAACAAGCTAGGACTCTGTCATCATTGATCTATGGCTGGTAATAGCTCGTGACTACCAAAGTGCAACATACCCACTAAGCATTTTTTTTTTTTTTAAAACCACGAGAAAATGTCAATCGGAGTAGATACTCAAACTGCTATAATTCTGTATTTCTGCTGTGAAATTCATTTGGAGTCCTTAACAGACAAATTTTGTATTTTAAAGAAAGCCTGTGTTTTGAAAACTATGCAAATTTAAATTTGAGGTGAAATTCTACTGCATTTTCATTTTTTTTAAAAAGCACAAGAAAGATAAAACAATGAGCCCATGCAATGCAAACTGTTTATCTCCCCTGCCAATGAGTTCATATTCTTCTTCAAAGATGATTCTACACTAATTACTATACACAGTAATATAGCTTTTATATAACAATTCTCAATAAGTCCTCTGTACTTCAGGCAGCCTAGTCACAATAAAAAAAATCAACTTTCAGCAAACAAATTATTACAAAGTTAATGTCATATTCAATGAACTGCAAACTATAAGTATCACTTTGAGTATTGCTGAAGATGGACCACTTCCATAGATCTAGCAGATTTGGAACCCCTACATCTTTAGTTTAAACTCCAAATCATTTGTCATGTATTTATAGACACCCAACATGATAATATTTGCCTGTATTTGCACAAACATTGCTAGGGGACTAAATGAAGTTGTCATTTACTTTATTTTCTGACAGATCTCAATAAAATATCAATGAAAAGATAAGAAAGACCCCTGTCAGGTGTAAACAGCCCACTTTCATACCTGTATACGGTTATTACAAACTCATAACTTTAATTTTACACTTATACATATATTTCTTTTTCTGTAGAAATCACAGGTCTACGAGTAAAGCAGTATCAAGATGGATAACTCTAGCAGCACTTCAACAACTTGTACAATGAGGCATTATGTCTGCTCAATGGGCTGATCAGAAATTTACAGACAGGTGTGAATGTCTGTAGGTAAACACAGGTAAATCCCTGGGACAGGTGAAGTACTTCAATAGACTTAGGATAAATTTTAATTACATCCTGCACCATTCTGCGACACTTCAAATCCAGCTGTCATGCCCAACGATTTATTCAGCAGACATAAAAGTTGATTGATACCTCTGATCGTGATGATCCAACAAAATTCAATGGCATTCCAGTAAACAAACTAGAATTCGTACAGCAATTCATTGTTCAAAGTGAATGAAATAAAATCCTCTTGAAGACATGCACATCTTTGAAATCTGATTCTGTTTTCTCTTTTTAATACCTCATTAATACTATATCAGCATACATTACATACATCAAGAGCATATATATTGTAGGATGTATAAATATTAGATAGAATGTGTAGATAAAAAAAAATTTTTAATCGGCTTGGAGTCTCGTAAAGTTAAGCGAAAAAAATGGCAAACATTTTCAGAAGCAAATTTTTTTGGTAATCAATCAAAGTTGCCTTTATTTTCTTGTGAACTTGAAATGTCAATCACATGTTACACAGACAAAGATAATTCTGCATAATAGATCAAGTGATCTATCTTCTTTTTTATTTTGAAACACACCATGTGCAGAGCCCTGAAGTAAGTACAACTGTAAATCGGAGCTGGCCAATCAGGTGCCCTCTACCGACAGGTGTTCTGTACCATTACCTGAAGAAAGCACACCTAACGACTCAACCTTTAAACATGACCTAACTGATTCTGATATCATATCTCTGCTAAACAGACTAGATTTATTCAGTATTCTGATAACTTGAATAAATAAATAGGTCTTGATTTCACTCCTTACATAATCTTGTAGAAGTAACAAAAATGACAACTTCCCATAAACAATGAATTTAGAAACCCCATGTTTTACAAAGTTTTTAAAGTACAGGAAAAATCAAACAATTATTTCTAAGTCACTGTAAACTTGAACAGCCATGTTGTGACTACACAACCAGGATCACTTCCGTGGGGTCAAACGTAAAACGCCAGTAAGACTACACAGCACGGCAGCGTCCCAGTTCTCCGTAGTTTACGGACCTGCGACTGTTTGTCCCGCTCTCCATCCCTGTGTTTACTGTGAACAGGGAGATTCAGAATACAATCGGATAAACTGTTCCCCAATCAATGTACACATGTCCATTAACTTCGGGTGTTCACCCTGCAAATTCCTTCCTCACACATCATAGGACCTTCTCTGGTCTCTCAGCAATGCTTCCAATGTCTCCTCAGCATTTGTAATTAAGTACCAGCATTTCAGAAGCTGTAACTCCAAATGTGCTAGGTAAATAAGGGTCTGTCACCACTAATCAGTGCACAGGGATTCAATGCATATCATAAATACTCCAAAGATGACCGACAGGAGAGTGTACTCGCAACAGCACTCGTCATACAATATACTAATTCACTAAAGAGAGAAAGAGAGAGTAGCCATTTTAGTTTAGTTTTAGTGCTTAGCAGCTAGTTTGCAATTGCTTTTTATTTTTATCCAGATTTCATTTCTATGACTAAATATTCAATCGTCCTGAAGAAGGGAAAGTTTGTCCCAAAAATCTGACAATTTTATCTTGACAAGGAATGAAAAATATATTTCATAATTGTTTCAAAGAAATCTGATTCATTGAACTACATAATTTTTCAAGACCTGTATTTTACTGTTCTTCTCACTTTCATAACATAAAATAATACCCACATCATGTAAATTCCATGTTACAGGAACCAAATCAAATTGAATTGGGCAACTCATTTAAAATTGATCAGCAAATCTAATTATATTATCAATGACCACCCAAGGTACTCCATGTATCTAGGGATTCTGCTACGACTATGAAACATTGTGAGTACATTTAAGAATCGTGTATTCTGACCATCCCTGTTTAGTTATACTGTATCCTGTTTTGGCTCCGGTGCACATTAAGTGACATCAGTGCCAACTGCCAAGCATAACGACAGATACATATATCTCCGAAATTGCCTACCAATGATATAATTGGGATATTACTGATAACTGAGTCATTAGCCATCCCACCTAACTGACACCCTGGCCAGCGTGTGTGATATACTCTTTTTATCTCCCTTGTTGGGTTATACATAGTTTCACTCTCGCCTTCATTCACACATTCTCTCTGCAGGTTTTTGTGTTATTTCACAGTTACACAAAAGGCTACGAAATCAGTTGTAAAATGGGTTGGGTAGCTTGGGTAACCCCTACAATGATAACAATAGACCCCGCTAATCAAGTCCACCAAAACTTTCTCCTTGACAGGTTTATCCTAGAACCTAACTGTTAATATTTCCAGTAGATCTAACTATACAATGTAGCAGACACAGGTTATTGCTTTTATGTAATAGATCAATATCCTATCAAAATCCTCTCACTCTTATCAAAAGCAGGTGATTTTTCCTCTATAAAGGATAATGATTACAGTACAATCTGTCTTGTACCTAGCCTAACTCTTCTAGATGCAGACAGTAGTATTTAACTATAATGCCTATTAGTCGCTATTACACTCCTGAGAGTGAAGTAAAATTGTAATAAACATCTATAGGGTTTCAATGGTTTGAAATAAATTCACCTCATAGAACAGTGATTATTGTCAATTTCAAACAAATACCACCAACATTAGCATAAGTTTTCTGAACATCCTGGACTTCTTTTATTTGTGTCTTGTCTTTTGTCCAAGTGTTATATACAACAAGCAAATTCTGTACATTATTTTGTACAACTGACCACACCTAAATAGAAAACCAGCTCTATGTCATCGCCAAAATACTTATACACGCAACAAAACAGCCCAGTATCATTGCCCAAACACCACTACATTAACAGCCCAGCATCTTTGCCCAAACACTTCTGCATGCAACAGCCCAGTGTCATTGCCCAATCGTGTTACAAAAAACAATTCCACAATATTTAACAAGCTCAGAAAGTTATATCTCTTTTAACTTTCTGTGATCGTTAATTGTTGCAAATTTTACTTATGTACTTACAATTCAGATACAGTTTTATATAAAAACATGGAAGACATACATCAACTTATTTTGGTTTATTTTTTAGGGTTTTTTCTCTCTTCTTCTTGCAGGTATAAATTTGATTGTATCTTTTATGGTATTGCCTTAAAAAAAAACCTTTCTAATCTTGAGCACATATTATACATTATGCCTTTCAGAGGGCTTTGATTGGAAAGAAAATGCACTATACTGTAATATATATACAGAATGAAATCATGTCTTCTACTGACTTGTCACTTACCAGAATTACAAAAATTGCCAAGTAACAAAGGCTACCTAGCATTAAATCAAGAGTTTGAAGACAGACCCCCATACTATATATACTGAATCATATTGCTAAATATTTATTTTATCTGACTCACAACACAAGTAGCACTTGCTTTCAAAATGTTTTAGCATAACTGTAAACAGAGCATCAAGATGATTTTTTGTTTCATCTGTGCCTGTGATTTTTTTTATGTGAAAAGATGATGTGCTAATTTAAAGCTCTCTTGCCAGGTCTTATCAAATGCTCCACACATGCTATTGGCATCTTTTCCATGGCCCTCCAAGTACCCAATAATTGCATTTGTGTTCAGTGCATTTCAATATATCTTTTATAATGTGAAATATTTTGATGTGGACAAATACTCCATTGCATATAAATGTTGCTGGCAGTCAAGATCATGCAGCATTGATATGATGGAGTTCTTGAATTCTTACGTTATGGAAAATTATTCACACGATGTCATGATCAATTGTTGCATCCAATTGAAACTCAATCCTATAAGACATAGTGCATAAATTCATTCACTGTTACAAATCACCAGGAAAGGAGAGGGGCACAGATTTTCCCCTTATTTAAGTGCCCTGCTACTTAGACTTTCAGTCCATGACAGGACTTTGAGATCCCTACTTCTTTTTAATATTACCACCTACTTTTTATCTAAAGGACAACCCTGAAAACCTATGTGGCTTGAAAGAACTTAGTAGTCATACTACTTTATAATTCCTCCCTGTGTCGAATCTCACTTTCCTGAAACATTTTGGGTGGGTCTTAAGCAAAAGATCCCAGGGTGGCAGTTTTCCTTCCAACAATATCGCACTTTGTTCTCCCATTATTCTGTACCATCCAATTCTTGGTCTATCCCTGGATCAAATAGCATTTCTTATTTACCCATAACTACCTCATTATTTGATTTATCAAAGACTAGGAGTCTAATATCAGAATGCATGAATAGACTTCTTCATTAAATCAGATTTTCCCTGGGTTTATGACTTGTTTGATTTTAAAGAATGGAAAAATTGTTCTTTAATAAGCGTGGTAAGAGGAACCTTATTATTTAACAAAAATGCTACGTCACTGAAAATTCAAACTGCACAAAAACTAAATGACCAGTATTAACTTTTGAAGTTTAAATCCAGGATTAATTTCTGCACCTAATCATGCAATATGTTGGTATAAATTTTAAAATGTTAATAATCTGTCCTTTTAAGAGTACATTACTGACAAACCGCATCAAAGATTGTAACACCAGTAAACACAAATACTAATGAAAATCAAACACAATGCTATGTCCTTGTGTGTAACTTTAAAAATCAAACAGAAATGCCCCATGTCAACACATATTAGGATGTTTACCATCTGTACTCACAAAGAAACTTTTATTAATGCCTACATGGTCAAACAAGAAGTGTGGTCCAATTTCCCTCCAAAATTTGGTGACAGATGTTGACCATAGGTCTAGAAAACGCCATGCACCATGCGTGTGTCATACAAAAATGCTGTTCTCTGAGGGGCTGAAACCGTTGATCATTAATTAAAACCCTACATTTGACTGAGCTGTACAAAAATATCAACAAAGACATAGTATAAATCCAACTGAATGGGTTTAACAGAATTCTGATGTGTACAAATGTTATGTACAACAATGAACATCCCAAAAAAAGGTCAAGTTCAAATTGTTCAATTGAGACAAGATTCACATCATTCAGGCACCTGCTAGCTAATACACAGATATCTATATGTTGAAAAACACCTTCATTAGTCAATGTCTATTTGACTTTAAGTATGAAAATTTGTTATATTTATGAGATTCCTTCAATATAAAGATGCAACAGATTGCCATTCAACAGATGTGCCTTTTATCAGGGACTCTACCTGAGAAGCCAGATTTTACAGGGAGCACCTGTCGCCTTCTCCACTGACAATTCCCCTGATTTTACAGCTGATGGCACAGCACATGTCTAAGTGCTGTGGCTATTTAATCAATTTCAGTCTAAAAATGAATTCCTCTGCTTAAGGTGACTATTAAAGGTAACAATGAAGATTCATAGAAAACCAAACTTTTTCTTTCTTGCTAAAATATTACAAAGAATGAATCCAATTAAAAACTATGATTAAAGCCTCCACAAATCTGTATATAATCAAAATAATTTTAAACAGGAGTTACTTAGAATATCATTAATAATATGTTGTTTCTGACCCTAGGATACAAACGCTTGTGAAGCTTATTTTTAATAAGTCTGTAAAATTCCCAAATCCGCTGTAGTGTGATGAGAAAATGACTTTTTTAAAGCAATACAAGTCCCATTTAAGTTGTTTGCACAATAAATTAAAATATCTGTACCTATCTGTAAGTAATTCAGAGAATACAAATCTCTCAAAGTTTTCAATACAGATTAAAGAGTACAAAGCCACTATTCCCTGAGGTAGCAGTGACGTTAATTTGTTAAAGCCCTAGACAAAGAAGATGTTACAATGTTAAATACCAATACATACTGCTTCTCAAAGACCACAGGAGATGACCAAAGATAGTACATTTAAACAAAAAATAGCTCCTAAAATTTGAGAGGAGCTGCTAAATCTGATATAAAATGCCAATTATGAAAAAACAATTCCATATGGGACGTGTTACTTTGATTACTAACAGCTCCCAGTGTTGTGTTACCATTATAAACTGAATCTAAAAGAGCCCTAAAGTTTCTGATAAAGAAACAACAAAAAAACCATCTGGGAACTTTAAGAACCTTTTTTTTCCCATAATAACTGTTCCCTGTAAACGTGTGCAAGACCAACAAATAATCAATTTCAATAGTCCCTTAGAACTGAATAAATAATGACCAACTTAACACTTCTAACTTCTTGACGCCATTTCTCCTATATACGCTAGTTCATCAGGATTCACATCACAAGAAAAAGTTCTTTAGCAAGAAAAGTAGATATATGCCAAAAAACAACTTCATTACAAAATTCTACAGATAAAACATAGATATATTTACTGATGATTAATGAAAAAATCTGAGCCCCTGACTGCTGTTAGCTAACTTGTGAACCTGATCAGTTAAAAGAAACATTCAACGAGCATTTAGGATGTCTTTCAAATAAAGAATTTTAAGTTTCTAGGCAATTTCACTAGTTGTGACATTTCTAAACCCAAGGGAAGTGTATTTGTGATGTAAAAAAAAATCTAAAAACTTTCATTTTACATCCTCTTCATGACTGTAGTTTAATTTGTGGGAAATTCATCCCCATATTGTCCATTTTCATATGTGTTTCACATTAACATATTTACTTTAGAGCTTTTTGTCAACATCAAGAGCAAGATTCGAGATTTTCCCTTCTAGGTATGAAAACTTTTCAGAGAGGTCAAGGTAATGGCAAATGGTTACCATAGCAATGACCACTAGACACTTACATACAATAACTTTTGCTGCCACTTGTTTGACATAAGCCCCCATTCAGACAGGGATCAGGTAAACAGGACGGGAAACCTAGAGAAAAACATAATGAAATTCATGTTAATTCATAAGACGCTTTTTGTTACAATTATAAAGCAACCTTTGATTTATATCATATTTTGAGTGTTACAACCTCTGACATGCTGCAAGTGTTCTGTGTATCTCACCTGTCACTTACAACATGTCTCAAAACTTCTAAATACTGCTTCAAACCTTTTTTTTCTTAATTTCCGAAAATATTCATTATAAAAATTATTAAAAACAAGTTTCACATGCATAGTCCTATATGTATATTCTATTATCTCTTATCTAGACAAGATCAATCTATCTGAAGCCCTCGAGACAATGTGCACATATGAAAGATGCATGTTGGATCATTTGCATACCTTGTGTGTCCAAAACGAGTGCCAATACACATACAAGACACAGTAAGTGCCCCATAACTCCAAAATATTAAAACACTGCACAACAAGATTCACATTTTCAAGGCATCGTTAAAAATTATTCCAAAATGTAACTGATATAAAATCCACGCGGTTTTCTGAGGTTATTTTCGGTTTAAAATGTAATCCATTGCTCCCGCGACCTGGTTTTCTCACAACAAAGTTTTTCGCTCGTGTTCCCTTTGAAAGATCATCGTCCCTTGTATTCCTCCGCCAAGAAGTGGCACGCTTCGTTAAATTCCATCACTTGTTATAGTAATAACAGCATACATGGGACACAAATTTAATGTCATACACGTTTTTTACACAAACTCAAACCTTCAATTTTTGCTCCACTTTTCTGTTTAGTCTTCCTTTGTGCTGGTATTTACAGAACTATTTATTTATCCGTGCGCGGATTGGTAACCGCGATTTTTGTTGATATAAAATCAA
>NC_079165.1:89486968-89496968 GCF_947568905.1 Ostrea edulis | reverse complement strand
TTTAAAATATACATCAAATTTCAATGAGAAATCTTGCATAAATCTTGAAGCAAATTTAGGAAATGCGACCACCGAGAGAAGACTTCGGCTAAACATTAAGAAGATACAAGCAAACAAAGAGGAGTGGCGGATTTACAGCCCCCCCCCCTTTTTTTTAACTAATAGAATAACAGCCAAAAAAAAAAAATAAAAAAAAAATTGACATTATACATACAACAAGTGCATATAGGTAAACAAACTGATTATTTGTTGTTATGATTTTAGTATGTATAAAGTATGTAGCTATAATAACTCATCTAGAAGTTATACTCGAAAAAGTCCAAAGACATTGAACCTTCAGACCCCCAGCCTATTGACACCCCACCCCCTTTAACAAACTCTAACGGTCAATTTGACTACTAAATGCATAACTTTAATTTCTCAAAAAAGTAATTGATAAATTTATAAGTTAGATTTCAAGACACCCCCCCCCCCCCCGTCCCCTGCCCTGGTCATCTGTGCAAAGTACAATAGTGCGATAGCAAACTTTCACCATTTACTGATACTTTCGCCTTGTTAGATATGACCGTGCATACATTTTCTACTATTGTTATTGTTTCACCTGATTTTCAGTACAATGTCTTTCTGCCCATAGAGGGCCCATCTAAACTATATACATACATGTGTATTGAACATCAGGTCATATACTTGCAGTGAAGATAATTTGACAAATCCGTTGAAAATTAAGGAAGAAAATCAGACTCACTTGGGCAGTTTTGATCACAAGAACCAGATAGCGTTATTTAACATCTTAATTGGGGCACTTAATATTAGCTTTACCTTCAAAATTCGCTTGTACTTTAGGAAATCTTGATTATTTGAACCTCCACCTTCTCGAAAAATTCTGGTTATGGACCTTAGAATGATTTAAAACAACAACAACTAAGTAACATCCATGAGTTATGTCTGCACGCTACTTTTAATCATCTCTCATCATCAAACTTGTTCATGGATTTTTCACATCGAATTCGAAAGTCTTTGAAAGAAAAAGACTATATATCCAACAGAAGACAGAGGGTAGTTATCAACTCCAAAACATCTAAATGGGTTAAAGTTAATGCTGGAGTTCCACAAGGTTCAGTTTTAGGACCTCTACTATTTCTTATTTACATTAATGACATTGTCCTTGACATAAATGTAATATTAGATTATTTGCTGACGATACTACTCTATATATTGTCGTTGACAACCCGCAAAGCGCTAGCGATACTCTTAACTACGATCTTCAAAAAAATCATCTGTGGTCTAGGCAATGGCTCGTTAACTTCAATCCCTCTAAAACAGATCAAGATTAATAAGCAACAAACACACACAAACTACTCACCCGGATTTATTCTTTAACAATTGTGTAATGAAAAATGTTGAATGTCATAAGCATCTAGGCGTTACATCTTCCCAAAATGGGTCATGGTAATTTCATATTCATATAGTTCTCTCCAAAGCTTCTGTTAGATTAATTATGCTACGAAAAATTTGTCACATGTTAGATAGAAAATCATTAGAAAAGTTTTCTTTTTCTTTTATCAGAACTATTCTTGAATATGCTGACGTAATATGGGATACTATTTCTACTGAACTTGGTCATAAAATCGAACATCGTAATTAAGAAGCAGCCAGAATCATAATTGGGGGGGTACAAAACTTACAAATATACTTAATCGTTATAAAGGATTGAGTTGGGAACCGCTTGAAAGCAGAAGGAAAAAACATAAAATTGTCCAATTTCATAAAATGGTCCACGGCCTAGTTCCCGAGTACTTATGTAATCTTGTTCCTCCCAAAATATATGAATCCCACTCGCATAACACAAGACAAGCTGACAATATTTTACAAACAAAATATAAAACCACGCAATACAAAAATTCATTTCTGCCCAGTAGCATCTCTCTGTGGAATAGTCTTCCTGACGATGTGAAAAACAACCTCTCAATATCAAATCTCAAAATGTAAAATCTGAGCTTGTCATGAACCTATGAGAAAGTAGAAGACTCTTAGAATGCCCATTGTACCGTCAACTCAGGGTTAGGTATCTTTTAAATACGACACAAGTGTGTAACATTAACACAAATACTCTGCTTTTTGGAAATTCACACTTATCAGTATCTGAAAACATGACTATATTTCAATCAGTACATAAATTTATTATTCAAAGTAAAAGATTTGCTATACCCTATAAAACCTGATATATCAGTAATACTTACACTTGCATTCTAATATTTGCCTTTTGTATATGTTCTAAATGATGCTGAAATATTCACACAACCTCATCACACATTATCATCACCATTGTTTTATCATTATTTTGTGTGTACATGTAAATGACGAATCGCATGTTTAATGCCATACCCATAACACGATTCTGATTTAGCAATGTAAAATAGGACACAGATTTATATAAGTGCTAGCACTTGTTTCCGAATCCTGTTTCATTTTGCACCTGTTTGTATGTTTCATGCAATGTTCCATTCAATAGATATAGTTTATACCAAAAAGTTTTCCCCATTTTTTATTTCATATTTCGCATGCCATTGAGACATGTCTTCTAAAACATAAAACACGCGTATCAATAGCATTTTATATTTTGACAATATAACTACATTCGGTAATTTGTTTCATTTATGCAAAACGATCCATATTAGAGATTTCTGGCCGGTAATCCTCTCTTTAAGGGGGGGGGGGGGGTGTTGAATTTCACTCGGGTTCGAAATTCTACTGGATAATAACATCCGGTTAAAAAAATGTGCGAGACACGAGAAACAAAATCATAAACTTAAGATGGTGAGAAAACTAAAGTTTCACGAGAAGAAATTGCTAAAGAAAGTTGATTTCATATCATGGGAGGTCGATAACAACTTACATGAGGTTAAAATACTGAAGAAATACTTCATTCAGAAGAGAGAGGATTACACAAAGTAAGTAAAGAAACAGCACCGGTCTAAGATAAATGTACCATTAGACAGGTTGGGAACACTTCCCCTACAGCGAGATATTCTTGCCTAAACGCGATTATCCCTATTTAGCGAGAAATAAACATTACCATAAACGGGTGTTTTCAGTGTCTTTATTGAAAATAATGGCAAATTCCGTGCATTGCTGAATAAGTGCGACACACACTCAATATGACGCGAATTGTTTCTACGAAATTGACAACATAGTTCAAGAAATTGCATATCAAAGTTTTGCTGCGTAAGAGGGAAGCAGTCTGAAATCCAATACACATCGTGAGTGTTTTTGTTTTGATTAATATAATTGTAGAAGTATCAAGACATTTTAGCACCTTTTCTTCTTTTCACGTGAAACACGAAGCGATGTACTCCACGTGTGTTTTTCTCGGTTGTACGGGATATATTTACTCTTGTTAGAGAGGGATAATCACGTTTTAACGAGAATATCTCACTATAGGGGAAGTGTTCCCAACCTGTTAGACGTATATAAACAGGTTTAACTAAAGGGACTTATTTCATATACATATTCTATAACACCACAAGGGAGGACACGCACACCAGCACCCCTTTGTCAGGAATGCACTTAACCAGGGGGATTGTGATATATATAACATTTTTTAGTTAGATAATCACGGAGGTAGAACAAGTTAGGAACGCTTACCTTATAGTGAGATATTGTCGCTAAAATGCGATATCCCTCTTTAGCGAGAAAGTAAACATTACCATAAACAGGTGTTTTGGCATCTTTATTTAAAATAATGGCAAATCCCGTGCAACGCTGAATAAGTGCGACACACATGCTCAACATGACACGAATTGTCTCCATAAAATTGATAACACAGTTCAAGAAATTGCATATCAAAGTTGCTGCATAAGAGGGAAGCAGTCTGAAATCCAATACACATTGTGAGTGTTTTTGTTTTGATTAATATATTTGCAGAAGTATCAGACATATTAGCACTTTTTCTTCTTTTCACCTTTGAGTGTCCTTCTTTGTGGTGTTATAGTATCTCATTATGAATATCTGTGACAAATCCCTGCAGCTGAACTGCTAGAACTTGTTACAGGGTTCCTCCATTAAATAACGGAAATTACTGTTTACTGGATCTCTGTATTACTTCCACGGGACTACTGTCTAAAGTACACTAGTAAAGCCATGAGTGTATAGTTCCAAAGTATTTGAATCATGCTTCCCCAGACCTCAGTGTTGAATAAAACTGATCCACAGGCACTTGTGTAACACCCAAAGTTTATGATTTTATGCTGTGAAATCGAGCTTTCCGTGAATCTGTTCTCTTTGTATCATAGGCTGCCTAAATGTGCTAAAGGGGGGGGGGGGGGGGGGGGGGGGCAGTATCATTTTGGAAAATAAATTGCTGATTTTTAAAAACTTTAACAACTGTATAGCTAGGCTATTATAGGCCATAAGTGATTATCCACAATTCAATATACTTTGCTAAGTTTAGATTTCCATCAACAGGGAAATAGGTGATGCAAGAGGCAAATATAAGATTAAACTTTCGCGGGCGTTTTGCGTTGGTTCAGACAGATATATATACAATCGATCAAACATTATATATAACTTTAAGTGTCTTTGCACTGACAGATATCATACACTGTATAACAAGTTTCTGCATACTTGTATGATAAGTTTTTGTGAGCTGAGAGGTCTCAGATATTTTATAAGTTTCTGCATACTTGTATGATAAGTTTTTGTGAGCTGAGAGGTCTCAGATATTTTATAAGTTTCTGCATACTTGTATGATAAGTTTTTGTGAGCTGAGAGATCTCAGATATTTTTTGTGAGTTGAGAGATCTCAGATATTTTATGGTATAAAGTGTCCATAAACTGGTAAATCTCAGACATTGTTTGTTAGGTATTTATGGACTTCAATTTCTCAGATAATGTGTGATAAGTGTACAAACTGACATATCCCGGGTGTTGTGTGTTACATGTCTAAAGACTGACCTATCTCAGACATTATAGGTTTATATGGACTGACCTATCTCAGACATTATGAGATAAGTTTTTATGGACTGACTTATCTCAGATATTTTATATTTGGGAAAAATCTGGATAAAGTCTTCTTCTCAAGAACAGCAGTGATATGATTAGCCATTATTGATATACAAGCATCCTCAGGTAGTGTAGATTCAAAGTTGATCAAATCAAGGTCCTTGGGGGTGGGATGGGACCGCAATTAGAGATAAATTTTTACATAGCTATTTATGAAGATTGATTGAATATTGTTTAATGTCCCTCTCAAGAATCTTTCATTATGGCCTTTGAGCAGAGAGGGATCTTTATCTTGCCACACCTGCTGTGACACAGACCTAGGTTTTGTGGTCTCATCCAAAGGACCATCCCATTTATAGTGTTAAATCTAGGATCTAGAGAGGGTACACATATCATATGCTCAAATGGGCACTTTTTATCGCAACAAGACAGTTTTGGGGCACTTTCATTGTATCATACTATGATAGTAATAGAATGCTCATTTAGCCTCTTTTAAAGTTAATACCTGCTGTCTTGACTTTAAACTTTTCAATCATCCTTGAGAAATAAAGAAAAAAAAGGGCATGGCACAGTTAAAATGGGCAAAAATTTTAGTTGTCTCTTACGACAAGCAAGGGATACTGAGGACCAATTCTAACTGGATTTCCATGTGATCTATTTCTGAGGAATTTTTTTTTATAAAAATCTTCTCAAGACCAACAGGGTCATGACTTGTCTTCATTGATTTGCAAGCAGGCTCAGGTACTGCAGATTCACTTTTCTTCAAATCATGGTCTGGGGAAATTTGGGTGAGGGATAGGATGGGGTCTCAATAGTGGATCAAAGATTTACATGGTAATATTTGAAAATTTTCTTATCACTTATTAGGTATATCAATATACAAATATTTCAATATAGTGCAGATTCATATTTGACTAGGGTTGGCTTGAATGGGGAATCAAAGTTTTACATGAGAATATGCTAAGGAAAGGCCAAAATAAGATATATGTGTGTTTCCGGTCTCCTGACCCTACCTACTTTTTTGCTGCCAACCCTAAAGATGTTATTGACAATATATATAAATAAAATAGAAATTTACAATTTTCAAACTGGAATTTTTTTTCTTTTCATGTTCGAGTTTCTCTCTCCAATTTACATTTTGACTACTATTGATCTTCAATTATTTGAAAAGTAATTGTAATGTATATAGACAAGTATTCAAAGTGTATCAAAACCAAAACTTCAAATAAAATGTTTCAATAAAATAAAATGTTTTACCTACCTAATTTTTTAGGGAGTGAAATAGGAAACACACATATATATATTTTTACCAAATGTGAAAAAAAACCCCAAAATTTTCAAGTAGCAGGGCCAGTCCGGGGCACACTAAATTATATCATTATGCAAACATTTTGAATTTAGGGTTTTTTTTCGTGGATGCTAGGGTTAGGGTGGGGCTAAAATCAGGGATCAAATTTTACAAATGTTCATCATATTGATATTGAGGCATCCCATGGGGGTATGTTGTGGTCATAATATGGGATTTTCATGGGATTAAACATGGCCAAGATCTTTAAGGAACGGAAGGGCCAAGGTAAGCGTTGTGGTCCAACTGCTTAGTTGACCATGTAGATTTTTCAGGTGGAGGATACAAACATCTGGGGTTTCCCAAAGGTGGTGTAAATATTTCTGGACTGTCAAAAGTTTTGATCCATGAATATTTGAAACTAACTTTAGAATTTTGGTAGTGCTAATCTCTTTTCAGAGGGGTGATTACAGGCCTGTATCAGTGTTAATTATATATTGCCAGCCATATTTAGTCTTGGGTTGTATTGAAAGCATATTGAGTCTTAGCAGCCTTCATTAAGAACAGAGATCAACAGAAATATTGGAATAGTTTGATATAGAATCTTTGCTGCAGAGAAATTGTGTGAGATTGCCAAGATACTCATTGAGAAGTTTGTTTGACATCTCTCCAGACACAATTTGACACAGTGAATTCAAATTTACATATTCTATGCTTCTTGTCTGGATATGCTAGCATCTTGTTTGGATGTACCCACAACTTGTTTGTAAGTACCATAACTTGTCAGGATGTACCCACAACTTGTCAGGATGTACCACATCTTGTTTGTAAGTACCACATCTTGTTTGTAAGTACCACAACTTGTCAGGATGTACCACATCTTGTTTGTAAGTACCACAACTTGTTTGGATGTACCACAACTTGTCATGATGTACCACATTTTGTTTGTAAGTACCACAACTTGTCAGGATGTACCACAACTTGTTTGTAAGTACCACAACTTGTCAGGATGTACCACAACTTGTTTGGATGTACCCACAACTTGTTTGTAAGTACCACAACTTGTCAGGATGTACCACAACTTGTCAGGATGTACCACATCTTGTTTGTAAGTACCACAACTTGTCAGGATGTACCACAACTTGTCAGGATGTACCACATCTTGTTTGGATGTACCACATCTTGTTTGGATGTACCACATCTTGTTTGGATGTACCACAACTTGTCATGATGTACCACAACTTGTCAGGATGTACCCACAACTTGTCAGGATGTACCTGGTTCTTGTCTAGATACAGCTAATTCTTTTCTGGATATACCAGCATCCTGTCTGGATGTACTGCTCCTTTTCTGGATATACCCTCTTGTGGTCTGATGTAACAGCTTTTTGTCTGGATAAACCTGCATGTTGTGTGGATATGAATGTATGTGACTCTTTCCTTGTTAGATTAGGTCCAACATTCTTGGATATATTTGACTATTATACCCATTTAATGGCTATGTAAGTGCATACAACAAACAATCCAGAAAATCCATTATCCAGACTGTTTGGTCCATTAAAAACTCGAATGTTGCACTTCTCAATCCAACATCGAGTTTCCAATAAACTGTTTGACATCATTGCATTAATATTTGCAGGTTAACTTGTAATTCTAAATTATCTGTGACAAATTTGTTTATCTGAAACCCAGCTTGGTAATATTTGTCATGATCAAGACCAACCCACCTAGGTCTCTAGGAGCAATTGTAATATTTATGTCTGCAACAAATATGGCATTTGATGTAATTAGGTTTTGTGATTATTCAATGAAGATATCAAACAGCTAATGAATGGTTGAGACAACAATAATACAAAAACATCAGAGAAAATATGAATCCACCACAGTGATGTTTACCTACAGAAAATGAAATTTTCCTTGATTTCTTTCTTTATTACTGAGTATCGAGCAACATGTCTTTAGTTGGACCCTAGACCAAAATCTTGCCTATGGCCTCATGCAACATTTTGGTGCCCAGGTCCAACAAAACACATGATGCCCTTGACTTCAGTCAATGAATATATATCATTGGGTGAATGCCTCAAAACTCCTTACAGAAATGAAATGGTATTGAAAGACTTCAATGCATACATATTCATAAGATTTTGAAATAACTCAATTCTAATTTTAGATACAATAAACTCTCAAGACATGTACGGGAGTTAGCCAAGAAAATTAAGGAGCTGGATCAGAAGGACCCCTTTAGAATGGAGGCCACCTCTCAGCTGCTGGAGAAATTGTGAGTTCCTCATCAAGCAGACTCTAGGTTGTATTTAATCATGTCTTTGAACTTTGAAGATGTGGCTTCATAATTGTTTAACAGTACCTTAAAAAGAGGTGGGAGGTGCAGATTTGTTTCTGATCATCTCAGTCAGTGATTAAGGAGCATTAGGCTTACAGAATATACGCCACCAAACTGCAGGTCTTACCAGTTGTTTCAGATCTTGTTGAATTTGGACCAATGTTCTGTAGAAGTTTCAACGTGCTGATTTCATGCACAATGCAGCCATTGTTGCTTAATGACCACTCAAATATGTCACATTTTCTTTAAGAAAGTCTCATTTTTCATCCCCAGTACTTCAGAAATCTTCCTATTGTGCTTAATACACATTGTCAATGACAGGAGTTCAAGTGTTCTCATCAACTTTCACTTGGTGAAAATTTATTTCTAGCACGAATGCTTAAATTCAACAGTATAAAGGGTATTTAGCCATTGTGAGAAAAAAGGTGGTGGCTTCTTACTATTTACTTATCAAGTACATATAATGCTACAGAATAAAGTACACACTTCAAACAGTGTACGACAACAGAGTTGTTCGCCCATAGCTGCACTCCTCAGCAGACGCTTGGAAATCTACATCCAGTAATGGTGTCAAGAATCTACACTTCAATGTCTTCTTTGTTCCAAAAGCGTACAGGGGGTGTCAAAACGAGAAACTCAAGAATATAAAGCAACACTGACTTTAATATTCCCCCCTCCTCACTTACATTGGTAGAATTCCTTTTGTAATCTTTAAGAAACACGTCTTTAGTTCTCTCTACTTGTAGCCATTTGCTTTGTCTGTTGTTGAATTGCTTCTGAGATGGTCTCATCCAAACTCCGATCTGCACTCTTTGAAGTTTATATGATACATATTCAAGAGGATGTTCAGTTTCGAAGATTATGGAAAACATGTTCTCATTATTACTACTTGTGTATTAAAATTTCAATATGTATACAAGTTTTGAAATAATATTGGTCTAGAATTTATGTAGAGAGGATATCTAAATATTGTAATGTTGTTTTATATTTGCTTTATCTAATGAGTTGATATAAAGTATATATTACCGTATAGCCCCCTTTTTTTAACGGGACATAAATTTGATGGAGTTTGATCTGTATTAAGTTATAATGGTGGATAAAATTTTGGCGAACTCATTTTTATTCATATATACAATGTATTTATCAAATTCAGCAATTTTTATCTTGGCAAATCTTTGGAAATCACCAAAATAGGCAAAAATTATATATAGTCACCAAAAATCTGCCATACGATAGCAAAACTTACTGAGTGAATATATAATATATATGTAAATGAGTATTGCAATGAATTTTTACTTGTTTGTAGCAACCAGGCCCGGAGAAATGAAATGAAAAACAGAATTAATCCAAAAATTCTATCTATTATATTTTAAA